>NW_024098457.1:0-65936 GCF_016545835.1 Crotalus tigris | reverse complement strand
AGCTGGTGGAATGTAGCACGTTCCAGCAACCCGATCAGAGTTGGAATGGGGTTTAAATAGAGTATAAAACCCTATAAATATAATGGAGATCCAATCAGGGCCTTGCTACTTTCCTGGTGGATTCTCCCAAAACTTACAGTTTAAGCAGCAGCTGGTGGAATGTAGCAAGTTCCAGCAACCCGATCAGAGTTGGAATGGGGTTTAAATAGAGTATAATACCCTATAAATATAATGGAGATCCAATCAGGGCCTTGCTACTTTCCTGGTGGATTCTCCCAAAACTTACAGTTTAAGCAGCAGCTGGTGGAATGTAGCACGTCCCAGCAACCCGATCAGAGTTGGAATGGGGTTTAAATAGAGTATAATACCCTATAAATATAATGGAGATCCAATCAGGGCCTTGCTATTTTCCTGGTGGATTCTCCCAAAACTTACAGTTTAAGCAGCAGCTGGTGGAATGTAGCACGTTCCAGCAACCCGATCAGAGTTGGAATGGGGTTTAAATAGAGTATAATACCCTATAAATATAATGGAGATCCAATCAGGGCCTTGCTACTTTCCTGGTGGATTCTCCAAAACTTACAGTTTAAGCAGCAGCTGGTGGAATGTAAGCACGTTCCAGCAAACCCGATCAGAGTTGGGAATGGGTTTAAAATAGATATAAATACCCTATAATATAATGGAAGATCCAAATCAGGGCCTTGCTACTTTCCTGGTGGATTCTCCCAAAACATTACAGTTCTAAGCAGCAGCTGGTGCGAATGTAGCACGTTCTAGCTAACTGATCAGAGTTGGAATGGGGTTTAAATAGAGTATAATACCCTATATATATAATGGAGATCCAATCAGGGCCTTGCTACTTTCCTGGTGGATTCTCCCAAAACTTACAGTTTAAGCAGCAGATGGTGGAATGTAGCACGTTCCAGCAACCCGATCAGAGTTGGAATGGGGTTTAAATAGAGTATAATACCCTATAAATATAATGGAGATCCAATCAGGGCCTTGCTACTTTCCTGGTGGATTCTCCCAAAACTTACAGTTTAAGCAGCAGCTGGTGGAATGTAGCCCGTTCCAGCAACCCGATCAGAGTTGGAATGGGGTTTAAATAGAGTATAATACCCTATATATATAATGGAGATCCAATCAGGGCCTGCTACTTTCCTGGTGGATTCTCCCAAAACTTACAGTTTAAGCAGCAGCTGGTGGAATGTAGCACGTTCCAGCAACCCGATCAGAGTTGGAATGGGGTTTAAATAGAGTATAATACCCTATAAATATAATGGAGATACAATCAGGGCCTTGCTACTTTCATGGTGGATTCTCCCAAAACTTACAGTTTAAGCAGCAGCTGGTGGAATGTAGCACGTTCCAGCAACCCGATCAGAGTTGGAATGGGGTTTAAATAGAGTATAATACCTATAAAATAATGGAGGATCCAATCAGGGCCTTGCTACTTCCTGGTGGATTCTCGCCCAAAGAGCGGGACGCAGTTTTAAGCAGCAGCTGGTGGAATGTAGCACGTCCGAGCAATATACCGATCAGAGTGGAATGGGGTTTAAATAGAGTATCTTACCTATAAATATACTGGAGATCCAATAGGGACTTGCTACTTTCCTGGTGGATTTCCCAAAACTTACAGTTAAGCAGCAGCGTGGAAGTAACACGTTCCTAGCAACCGTCAGAGGTTGGAATGGGGTTTAAATAGAGTATAATACCCTATAAATATAATGGAGATCCAATCAGGGCCTTGCTACTTTCCTGGTGGATTCTCCCAAAACTTACAGTTTAAGCAGCAGCTGGTGGAAGGTAGCACGTTCCAGCAACCCGATCAGAGTTGGAATGGGGTTTAAATAGAGTATAATACCCTATAAATATAATGGAGATCCAATCAGGGCCTTGCTACTTTCCTGGTGGATTCTCCCAAAACTTACAGATTAAGCAGCAGATGGTGGAATGTAGCACGTTCCAGCAACCGATAAGTGTTGTATTGGGTTTTAAATAGAGTATAATACCCTATAAATATAATGGAGATCCAATCAGGGCCTTGCTACTTTCCTGGTGGATTCTCCCAAAACTTACAGTTTAAGCAGAAGCTGGTGGAATGTAGCACGTTCCAGCAACCCGATCAGAGTTGGAATGGGGTTTAAATAGAGTATAATACCCTATAAATATAATGGAGATCCAATCAGGGCCTTGCTACTTTCCTGGTGGATTCTCCCAAAACTTACAGTTTAAGCAGCAGCTGGTGGAATGTAGCACGTTCCAGCAACCCGATCAGAGTTGGAATGGGGTTTAAATAGAGTATAATACCCTATAAATATAATGGAGATCCAAGCAGGGCCTTGCTAACTTCCGGTGGAGTCTCCAAAACGACAGTTTAAGCAGCAGCTGTGAATGTAGCACGTTCCAGCAGAACCCGATCAGAGTTGTGGAAATGGGGTTTTTAAATAGAGTATAATAACCATAAATACAATGTATGATCACAATCAGGGCCTTGCTACTTTTCCTGGTGGATTTCCTGGGGATCCTGGTGGAAGAATCAAGATCATTGACGTGTTCCTGTACCACTCTTCAATGCCTTGGTAAGGCCACACTTGGAAGACTGCATCCAGTGTTGGTCACCACGATGTAAAAAAGATGTTGAGACTCTAGAAAGAGTACAGAGAAGAGCAACAAAGATGATTAGGGGACTGGAGGCTAAAACATATAAGGAACGGTTGCTAGAATTGGGTATGTCTAGTTTAATGAAGAGAAGGACAAGGGGGGGTCATGATAGCAGTATTCCAATATTCAGGGGCTGCCATAAAGAAGAGGGAGTCAAGCTATCTCCTAAGCACCTGAAGGCAGGACAAGAAGCAACGGGTGTAAACTAAGCAAGGAGAGAAGCAACCTAGAACTAAGGAGAAACTTCCTGACAGTTAGAACAATTAACCAGTGGAACAACCTGCCTCCAGAAGCAATGAATGCTCCAACACTGGAAGTTTTCAAGAAGAGACTGGATAGCCATTTGTCTGAAATGGTATAGGGTTTCCTTCCTAAGCAGGGGGTTGGACTAGATGACTTCCAAGGTCCCTTCCAACTTTACTATTATTATTATTATTAGTTCAAATCATGTTCCATGAAGCTCAGTATTAATTTCTAGCAGTTCTGTAAAGCAGAAGTTTCTTCAGTTTGATCTGTAGCACTAAAATTTGGACACAGACCCTTCAGCCTGCAAAACATGTATTCTGCCACAAACCATCTGTGTATATCCTTTTAAAAACATGTACCGTATTTTCCGGCGTATAAGATGACTCAGCGTATAAGACGATTCGGCAACTTCGGAGACGATTTGCATGCTTAGAAAGTCATCTTATACACCAGAAACTACCATATTTTCCGGCATATAAGACGACTCGGCGTATAAGACGACCCCCGACTTCGGAAACGATTTGCATGCTTTAGAAATTAGTCTTATATACCGGAAAATATGGTATATGTATGAAGTATGTACTTTCCCAATCATATTTTTTAAAAAATAGTTATATCTAATAACTCTGAAAAAAGGACATCTCTAATTACTTAGAAAATTAACTGGATTAATTGATGAATACAGAGATTATTTTAATCAAATAGTAACAGAAAATGAAACATAATTTAAATGTATAATTTAAAAAATAATAAAGCCCAATGATAGACTGGAGCATGAATAATATAACATTTTTAAAGAATTAATACCAAACTGATATTATCTATATAATGGGACACCTACAGGCACAACCATTCCTGGTTCTTTTGAACAAGCACAGCTTCTGATTTTCTCTAAACAAATGTAGTATGGTTAAATGAGATGAATAAAGTCTTAGTAATTTACTGGATCATTATGCATGCCACACAGTTGCCATCTTTACTTTGTGGGTGCAGGGAGGCATGGTTTCCCCTGTGGACACTCAGAGCCTCTGCCTGGAAGAAAGAAAGATAGGATTTGAACTTTTGTTCTAATAGCTTTGATTCTGATAACTTTAATTCTGATATCTTGCTTCTTATACACTGCAACATTTGGACACATTAATGGTTTTGCTAAGAGCAATACACTAATTTAGCTGGAATTGTTTTCCTATATTGCTGCTTGTGAGGCTTCTTATTTTAGGAAGAAACCTGACACCTAAAACACACTATAGCATTGTGCTCCAGAAGAAGAAAAGAAATTCTGCAGCTTTCACCTGCTTCTCCATTCCTCTCTAGCCATTGTTTAAAAATAAATCGATATATTTACCCAATTTAAGCTCATTTTTGCCACTTTTATTTAAATTTATGACTTTCCCAAGTAGCTATTAAATAAGCTATTTTGTTTTAAAATAACTCATTAAATGAGGCTGTCAGCAGGCCCAGAGGAAGGGAGAGGCTTTTGGAGAAGTTGGAGGAGGCGGCAGCATGCTCCAAAGGTGAAAAGGAGCAAGGCCCTTTTAAGGAAAAGGTGGAAGAGACAGGATCAGAAAAAGGAAAGAAGGCGAGGTTGTTGTGCAGAAATACAAGCTAATTTGAGGGCTGATCCACATGGAGCTCCATTTCCATCTGTCCTGTTTGCCATAGTTTGCTCCCTAGAGACTAAAATGGATGTTCTGAAACTTGAGCTGGCCATGAAGAAGGACTGTATATTGGAGGTTGTGACCCTTTGAGAGCTGTATGTGTCAGATGTCCTTTGCTGCTGCTGACAAATTCCAGACACAAAAGGAACAGGTGACTAGCAAACTTTAATGCAAAGAAAAAGTCAGCAACCCTACCCCAATCAGCAAGCCAGCATCCGGTTTGTATGGATAAAAGGCACAGTTCAATGTCCGCATTCCCCCCCCTCCAGATGCACCCACGTAGCCTCTGCCATCAGAGCTGTCTCTCAGGCAACCAGGCAGTGCTCTGCTTCCTCCCCCCTGCACCCAGCAGGAGGGAGAGGCAGCCAAGGTGAGGTATGCTCTCCCCCTGGCCCTGCTTGCTTAATCCACATGTCCAGCCAGCGGTGGGAATGTTTCTGGCGTCCAGTTCATTGGAGGGAGGCACCCGCGGCGTCAGGCGGCCAAGCCAACTCCCAGTTGTTGGCAGGGACCTGGCCCGACTCCCAGCTAACTCCCAGGAGCTGAGCCAACACGTAGAAGCTGGGCCAGCTCCCAGCTGTTCTTTGGAAGTCGAGCGGCGTGCGACGCGTCCACCGACCCCCAGTTGACGTGCGCACTCTGGCCCGACTCTCAGCTGGTTGCCGGGGACCAGGTGGTGCATAGTGGTCCCGCCAGTTCTGTGCTGACCTCCGGATGCTGCCCCAACTTCCAGCTGACTGTCGGGAGTCGGGCGGTCATTCACACAGGCGTCGTTTGGCTGCTCACTGCGTGCTCCCCATCACCCGGCTCATGTCAAGTCCAGGGGCTTGGCAGTATGCAGCAAAAGTTCATTTTGATGTATGTCAATTGGTGTACATTCAAAGTGACAATAAAGTTGTTGTTGTTGTTGTTATGTGGACAACATGGAGAATATATGCCATAAGCTATTGATGTCGCCTCTCCCCATTTTCAGTCTATTTCAAATCCTCTAATTTCAAGGACAGGGGGAACATATTGATGCTTCTACTTTGTGTGATGGGCTAACTGTTTAATGGCACAATATTAAATAGCACAGAGCTTTATTGCCCTCTGTGGCATTCAAACTATTTGGTGATAGAGGTTTTATTCAAAGGTCTTCAAGGTCCTGCAATAGGTGTCATCCAGTTCAGAGTATCTAATTTCTGTAATGCCTTTTTTAATGCTACAGCTTTCAATTGGTACAGCAGAGTAGAATGCTAAGATAGAAAGCAAGTGCTATACCACCTGCTTCTATTTTCTCTGAACATTTTCCACCAAAATAGAATAACAATTATCATATCATATCAAAATGCTGTAGTAATATGACAATATCATTCAGATGAAGTGAATTCATAAGGAGATCACAACTCATCTGAATTATGGTATCCTTGACATGGAGTTTATGGTGATAAGAAGATACCTAGGCTGTCCAGGAGATCTAAAAGAATTTTATTAAGACTAAAGACTAAAGCTTAATAAAGAGTGGGTTCAAAAGCCGAGTTATTCCATGATAGTGTATCAGCTGTAACTCTGTAAAGGGGTGTGCTTCCTCAAAAGGAATCCTGGAGGCTGTTCCAGACACGCAAGTAAAAGTTATTGCCAAATTTACTTTTTCCCAGCTTTAGCAAATGTGCTAGCTGTGGCCTTTTCCGAAGATGGTAGCAACAGTAAGTTGCATGTATATCCCTTTACAAGTGTATTTATGTATAGAGACACTGATTTGATTCATATTCCACCTTCATTTGATACAGTTCAAAGTGGTATACATCTTGCTCCCTCCTATCTTCCTCATAATAATAACCCTGTGAGATAGATTCTGTCTGAGTCACCTTGAATCAGAAATGGGTGGTATATAAATTTAATGAATAAAATAAATAAATAAAAGAAAATGACTGGCCCAAAGTCACTCAGTTGGCTTCACTGCCCAAATCTTGCAAGTCTGACTGTGCTGTTCCTCTTTCCCCTTCTTATATTTTGTGTATTAGGACAATATGTATATGACCCACATACTAAAACTGTGTGTTGTGTATTTACGATATGTTTTACTCCTTGTCATTTTGGTAATAGAACTCACCTATCTCTCTCAAGGTCATCTTCCTTATATCTACATCGCTAGGCCTCACAGTCCCTTGGTTGTTATAATATATTCTGCATGACACTGCCCCCAAATTATTGGACTCTGTTTTTTATTTATTAACTTTTTTAATGGACTTGTCAGCATCGGTTCCAATAAATCTATTATATAGACCTTTGGGTTCTTTATTTTCTTATTGCACATTGCTCCTCATATTGTAAATCATGGAATTATAAAGTTAGAAGGAGACATTTATACAATCAAATCCAACCCACTGCTCAGTTGAAGAATGAAAATAAAGAATCACCACGTTGGCAGTCTAGGGAAGCTATTACTACACTGGGTAAATTGTACCACTGCTGGACTACTGTTACAATTGGGATTTTGTTTTCCTATCAAAACAAAGCTTCCTTCTTCTGATTTAAAAGCATTATTATATCCCAAGTATCACACTATTAGGTAGTTCTCAACTTTCTTCTCAGTGATATTATTTCATGTTATTTGATGAGTATTTGTATTCTCCCTCAAACTTCTCTTCTCAAGGATATGAAAATCTCTGAAATCCTTCAACTCAGAATAGCATAACAATACATAGAATAACAGGGTTGGAAGGGTCTTCTAGTCCAACAACTTGCTCAAGCAGGATATCATTTCAGACAAATTGCTGTCCAGTGTTTTCTTGAAAATCTCCAGTGATGGAGCATCTACAACTTCTGAAGGCAAATCATTCCAATGATTAAGAGTTCTTAATGTCAGGAGTAATTCACCTCTTTATTGATCTTCCATCCATTACTTCTTGTCCTAACCTCAAGTGCTTTTGAGATTAGCTCAACTCCCTCTTCTCTGTGGTAACCCCTCAAGTATTGAAACACTGCTATCATGTCACCCCTAGTCCTTCTAGACTAGACATACATACTTCCCTCAACTATTCATCATACAGTTTAGCCTCCAGATCCCTTATCATCTTTGTTGCTTTTTTCTGTACTCTTTCTAAGGTCTCAGCATCTTTTTTCTATTGGAGTGACCAGAACTGGATAAGTATTTCAAGTGTGGTCTTACTAGTTAAATATAAGGCAGTACTATTATTTCACATGATCTTGATGAGATATTAGGACTGTTGAGCCAGGTACTGCCTATTCTACATATGTATATTTGATTTTTCTTACCTATGTATAAGACCACCACTGAATTGCATTTTGTTGGATAAGACCCAGTGTTCAAAACTGTCAAGATCCTTCAAAAAATTGAGTCTATCATCCAAAGTGTTAGCTACACCCCACTCCCCCCAGATTGGTGTCATCTGAATACTTGATTGGCTCCTCTTCTATCTTCTTCTTATGAAGATTTTGAAAAGCACTGGGCCAAAGACCTAAGTACCTCACTACATGCTTTTCTCCATGTAGATTCAGTTCCATTGAGGACTACCTGCTATGTGCAGTTGGTCAGTCAGTTGTTAATTCATCTAGTGGTGGTACTGTCTATCCCACATTGTTCTATCCTACCTGTGATCTACTATATCAAATACTTACTATATCAAATACTTACTAAAATCTAAGTAAACTATAGCCACAGCATTTCCCTGATCCACTAATTTAGTCACTTTTGTCAAAGAAGGCAATACACTTTGTGTGGCATGATCTGTTTTAGACAAACCAAAACTAGATACTGGCTTCTAGTAATTTTGTTGTTTGTGTATAAGTGCTTACAAATGTGTTCATTGATTATATTTTCCAGGATCTTATTAGGTATTGATATTAGGCTGATTGATCTGTAGCTCCACTTTTATTCCCTTTTAGTAGATTGGAACCAAATCAGTTTTTTTTACAGTCCTCAGATATTTCCCTGATGCTCCAGAGCTCTGAAAGATTTTGTTCAGTACTTCTGAGATCACATCTGCCAGTTCCTTCACAACCCTGGGATGTAATCCATTTAATTGTGACAATATGAACTCATCTAGAGTAGATGGATATTCTCTTACCTATTATGATTTGTATTCCTGTTCTGTCTCCTATAGTGTCGTTTTAGATAAGATGTACTATTTTTTTGTTTTGTTTTGTTTTGTACGAGACAAATGCAAAGTATGTATTAAGCAGTTCCACTTTCTCCCTGCTGTTGGTCATCTCCTTGCTACCTTCTCCCATTAGTGGACTGGTCATTTCCATAACTTTTTTCTTATTTCTTACATACTGAAATATTTTTTTACTATTATTATTATTATTATTATTATTATTATTATTGGATTTTGTTGCAAATCTCGATACATTCTAAGCCTTAGCTTTCCTGACTCCATCTTGCAGCATTGGGCTATTTGCTGGTATTCTGTTTTAATTATCTTATACTTGTCTCTCAGTCTGTCAGAGAGTTATTTATACAACCATGCTTGTTTAATCTGGGGTCATTTGTTTTTCTTTCTCTGTGGTATTGTGTTATATTGGGCTTTTATAATCTTATTTTTCAGGCTTTCCCTAGCATCTTGAATTATTTTCCCTTTAGGATTTCCATTCATGGTATTTAAAAAATAAAAAACAAAAGCATTTTTACACAAGAAGGTGTCAGACCCAGCGTGCAACCTACCACCTGCATACGCCGCTACGCAGCTGGGCAGCCTCGGCGACGCCGCACATCGAACGGCCGGCGCCATTCCCAACGAGTTGCCGACGCTCAGCTGATGACGTCCTGTCTGCGACGTGCGTTTCCCTTCTCCCGTGACCAACCAGTGTGGGGGACTGTTTTGGACTGCTTGCGACGCGCGTTCCTTTACCCCTCCATGGCCAACCAGTGTGGGGGACTGTTTTGGACCGATGTGGCATCTACATCGAGTTGCCGGGATGCTGGGTCTGACAGACATGAGGGTGTGGTACGGGTGGAGTTATACGCTGAAGGACGTGAGGGGGCGGTGTGGGTGGAGCGGTTTACCGGTGATTGGGGGTGTGGACTATGGGTGTGGTGGCGGGGTATATTTAGAGCACTGGGACGGAAGGTTTTCCAGGGCTGACTTTATCTTCAACTTAGCAAATTAATAAAACGAAAGCCTTTGTTGAATCCTGCAACGTTCCTAGTGCGTTGGTTTATTGCCCGCAGTTAGGACGTGCTTACATTAAGTCAGCCCTCACAGCACTCGCCCCAACACCCGGCGCTCATCGGAGACGAGGTGTCATGGCGGAAGGGGCGCAGGGGGAGGACCCTGTAATAGGCGAGGACTCGGTGGAGTCCGGCGAGCAGTTGGAGGGTCCGGCAGCCAGCGGCACGGGGGAAGAGTCGCCGGTGGTTCGGCGGAAGGAAAAAGTGTGTGCTCCCATGACTGAGGATCCAGGACGCCGGCATCAACGCCCGGTGGATACGGGGGGCGAATGGTGGTTTAGTCCGACACTGGGGCTCCCTGAGGATGGCCGAGGACGACGGTTGGCGCCAAGCTTTACTGGTTGGAGGGAGCGCCGGGTCACCGGGGACCACGAGGAGGAATGGAGCTGCTCCACGGCCCCAGGGCAGTATACGTTGGATGTTCTCAGGGAACAGTTTGGGGAATGTATATACCCCGCTACCGTCCGCAGTCCTGCCAAGGACAGTCGACCTTACGCTTCCCAGTTCCAGCTATCCAGTCCAGAGCTCAACCTGCAACCAGGCGGTCGCTTTATGCTCCGGGACCCGGTGGCACGGCAGGTGGGGACGGAGCATGCCCGTTATGGAATGGGGGTGTGGGAGCTGGGGGACCGGACGGTAGACCCTGATGGAGCGGGAATAGGACCCACGGGGGAAGGGGTAGGGGTTCGCCCTAGGCCACCCCCAGAGGCTGTTCAGTACGGAACACAGGTGCCAGCTCCCTGGCCCCAGAATATGGTATGGAATCCTCCCCCTATAACACTTACATTTGACGGGGATCCAGATCGCTTGGCGGTCTTCCTTAGTCATGTACTGAACCATCTGGATCGCTATACCACCCTGTATTCATCCAATTGGTCAATGGTGGTCGCAGTCACATCGAGTTTGCAGGGAGAGGCGGTTGCATGGGCCGCTGACCTATATAGTGACCAGGCTAGGGAGCTAGCTGATGTGGGGCTCTTCCTGGATGCATTACGAACAAGGTTTGAAGACCCAACCCGTTTACAATGGGCGGAGGCCCAGCTAGTGGGCCTGCGACAAAGGGGGAGACCAGCAAAAGAGTACATCAGTGAATTCCAAAAAATAGCGGGGAGACTGCGATCGTGGCCGGATCGTCTGCTGGTTCACCACTTTCGTACTGGTCTGGATACCGATATACAACGAGCATGTATAGTTAGAGGGATAGGGGGACATCTGGCCGATTGGTTTCGGGCTGCTGTGGAGCTGGACATTGGGTTGCGGGAGCATTCCAGTGGATGTGAGAATAGACCACCACCTCACCGGAGCCAGGACCAGCCCACGGGCCGTACCACCCAGACCATACCGGATACTGCCCGCCCGAAGGCTGTCTTTAGGTGTTTCCGATGCAACCGACCGGGTCATCGCGCGGCGGAGTGCAGACTACCAGCGCCGACAGGCACACAAACGGCGATCGGCAGACCAGGGTCCACACCACCGAAAGCGGCGGAGAAGTCACGGGTAGCCTACCAAACGGGGCAGACGCCAATGCAGCCGCCTTCTGGTGATATATCCCCCGTGTTGCAGGAATACGAAGAGGAGGGTCCAGTGGAAGATCCAATGGTGAGTGAACCCATCATCCCATTCACCATTCCAGTAACCCTCACAAGTCCGGTTACCGGTGAAGCGAGGCCTTTTCAGGCGTTGCTCGATACCGGGTGCACCCGGTGTTTAATTAATAGATGGGTAGCGCAACAGATGAAGATTAGGGTGACTCGACTAAAATCCCTGATCCGCTTCGAGCAGGTGGATGGGTCTTTGTTAGGGGGGGCTCCAACCACGTTGGTGACAGAGCCTGTCAGAATGGATGTAGGTGGTCATTGGGAGGTTATCAGATTCATAGTGGTCCCTTCTATGTCCGAACCTCTCATCCTTGGGTTGGCTTGGTTGGATAAGTGGACACCAACCATCTGGTGGGCGGATGGATCCCGGCGTTTGCGGTTGTCTGTGGGTCCTCAACCGCTACCCCCATCTGACCATAGTGGGGACAAAGGACAGGGCGCTGTGAAACCGCTACAGGAGGGGTACAGGCTTGGATACCCGTCAGTTTATAACGACCTGGCGGCGGTATTTAGCGAACAAGAGTGTGATAGCTTGCCACCCCATAGGGCGACGGATTGTGCCATCGAACTTATTCCTGGGACAAAGTTGCCTAAACCCAGAATGTACCCCATGACATTCACAGAGTTAAAGGAAATGAGGGGGTATATCGATAAAAACCTAGCTAGGGGCTTTATAGAGCCGGCGCGCTCTAAGATAGCAGCACCAGTAATATTTCAGGGAAAAAAGGATGGGGGCTTACGATTATGTGTCGATTTCAGAGGGCTTAACGCGGTATGTGTAGAACCCGTTTACCCACTACCCTCATGAAAGACCTCCTTGCCCATTTGGCCACTGGCAAGATTTTTACAAAGTTGGATCTCCATGAGGCATATTACAGGATACGGATTAAGGAAGGAGATGAGTGGAAAACCACATTTAACTGTCCATTAGGTAGTTATCAATTCAAGGTGATGCCTTTTGGACTGCAGGGAGCTCCGGCTGTATTCATGCAGCTAATCAACGAAGTGCTGCATGACCATCTCTATAGGGGTGTACTTGTATACTTAGATGACATACTCATCTACTCGCAAACACTGGAGGACCATATACGATTAGTACGTACGGTGTTGAGAAAGTTACTGGATGCCAAACTGTACTGTAAATTGTCAAAGTGTGAATTCCACAAAGATCGTATCGACTATTTAGGATTCCGAGTTTCTGCAATGGAATAGAGATGGATCCTAATAAGATACGTAGTGTATTGGAGTGGCAAGCCCCAAAAACTCGTTGCCAATTACAGCGGTTTTTGGGGTTTGCTAATTTTTACTGCCAGTTTATACCGTCTTTTGCTGATGTGGCTCTACCATTGACCCAGTTGTTACGTACCAAGCACACCGCTGGAAAACCCCGGCCAAAACAACCGTTGGAATGGACCGTGGCCTTTGCCAACAGGCCTCGTTCACTGAAACAGAACGACGTTGGGCGGTATGGGAAAAAGAGGCATTTGCGGTGAAATGGGCGTTATCCACCTGGCGCCATCTGTTGGAGGGGGTACAGCACCCCTTCGAGGTCTGGACGGACCTCCAGAACTTAACAGTTCTTCAAACACCAAGAAAACTGGCGCCAAAACACGTCCGATGGGCACAATATTTTCAACGTTTCAGGTTCCGTTTGAAAGTTGTTCCAGGCGGAAAGAACTTTCTAGCAGACGCACTTTCCCGAATGCCCCAATACGATAGCAAGGGGGAACAGGTGGTCCAGGCCGTCATACCCCAGTGCGATAAGAGATCCGCAAAGGTACGGGCATGCACAAAGCTTACAGCGTTTGAAGAGGAAATAAAAACAGCCTTATTAACTGATCCTTGGCTATCTGCGAATCCCGGTACATTGACCCATCGTAATGGTTTGGCCTGGTATGGAGATAAATTATATATTCCTCAGGAAGTGCGGAGTCGAGTATACCATCAATGTCATGACTCCAAAGTAGCAGGCCACTTCGGTTTTGTAAAAACGTTACACTTAGCAAGACGGCAATTCTGGTGGCCGAGCTTAAGAAAAGATATTGAAACATATGTAAAAGAATGTCGGGTTTGCGCACAGGCAAAGGTAATACCGAAAAAGCCAATGGGATTGCTACAGTCGGTGTCTGATCCGGTACGGCCATGGCAGGACATTGGCATGGATTTCATCGTGGAGTTACCAAATATAAGGGGTTACACCGTTATATGGACGGTGATAGATTTATTTTCAAAGCAGGCTCATTTTATACCCTGCAAAGGACTGCCGTCTGCAGCGCAGTTAGCGAAACTATTTGTACAACACATTTACCGGTTACATGGAGCTCCCCGACGGATCATCTCAGATCGCGGGGTTCAATTCACAGCTCGATTTTGGCGTCTATTCCTTGCCAGTATTGGAACCACCCAAGGGTTGAGCTCCGCATACCATCCATGTACCAACGGGGTGGCGGAACGAGCTAATGCTGCCATTTCACGATATCTACGTTGCTATGTATCTCACCAACAGGCGGATTAGATGGATTATATACCCTTTGCCAAGCTAGCTTATAACAACGCAGTATATAAGAGCACCGTGTTGACCCCCTTTCAAGTAGTATGTGGATACGATCTAAGTCCCTTACCAGGTTGCGAACCACTGAATTCCCTGGCCAAGAAGCCAGGGGACTAGCTGTCCCGTGCTAGCCAGGTGTGGCATATGGTAAAGGAAGCGCTGACGCACGCGGGACAGACAGCAAAAGAGCAGGCTGACAAAGGTCGTAGAGCACCAACCCAGTTCCGAGTCGGTGACCAGGTATATCTTTCGACCAAATATCTTAAGTTACAGGTGCCATGCAAGAAGTTGGCGCCGAAATACGTCAGTCCCTTCCGCATAATACGCATCGTTAATCCTGTTACGGTGAAACTCCAACTGCCGCCCTTCCTTGGTAGGATACATCCGGTCTTCCACGTGAGTTTGTTAAAGCCGATAGAAAGAGACAGTTATAAAAACCCTCCTGGGCCTATAACTCTGGGACAGTATGAAATACAGGATATAATGGACTCACGATGGCGGGGGGGTAAAGTATACTACCTAGTATTATGGAAAGGATATCCCTTATCCGATGCCTCATGGGTGCGGAGTGACAAGGTTTTCGCCCCGGAGCTACTCCATAAATACCATAAAGGATGGCCACATAAACCGGGACCTAACGGGGGGGGTTAGGTAGTATATGGAATCTGTTACCCAAACGATATTTTGACCTGTAACGTTCTATTCCAGGGGGCCCTGTGGTGAGGGGAGGCCAAATGTCAGACCCAGCGTGCAACCTACCACCTGCATACGCCGCTACGCAGCTGGGCAGCCTCGGCGACGCCGCACATCGAACAGCCGGCCCCATTCCCAACGAGTTGCCGACGCTCAGCTGATGACGTCCTGTCTGCGACGTGCGTTTCCCTTCTCCCGTGACCAACCAGTGTGGGGGACTGTTTTGGACTGTTTGCGATGCGCGTTCCTTTACCCCTCCGTGGCCAACCAGTGTGGGGGACTGTTTTGGACCGGTGTGGCGTCTACATCGAGTTGCCGGGATGCTGGGTCTGACAGACATGAGGGTGTGGTACGGGTGGAGTTATACGCTGAAGGGCGTGAGGGAGCGGTGTGGGTGGAGCGGTTTACCGGTGATTGGGGGTGTGGACTATGGGTGTGGTGGCGGGGTATATTTAGAGCGCTGGGACAGAAGGTTTTCCAGGGCTGACTTTATCTTCAACTTAGCAAATTAATAAAACGAAAGCCTTTGTTGAATCCTGCAACGTTCCTAGCGCGTTGGTTTATTGCCCGCAGTTAGGACGTGCTTACAGAAGGTTTCTTTATATTTATTTCCAAAATCTTATTTCTAATTTATCTGTCCATTTAATCCATTTATAACTTTTTAGAATCTAAATTTTAATCATTCTTTTGTTGTTTATCCACCACTATCACCCTAGTTAAAAATTTCTTTCAGTGAGGATTGAAGGAAATTCATCTGATACTATAAAACCATCAATCCAAAGATTCCTAATAATTGAAAAGCAGTTAAGAAATTTATGAAAGTGATTAAAAATGAACTATATGAACCTAGTATCCTTTCAAAGGTGCCCACCAAGATTTGAGTAATCCCTTATCTCCTAGAGGGATAAACCCACCAAATACTGCTATTTTGTGATCTACTTGTGAGAAGCAGCTATATAAAGCATTTGTGGGCAATCTCAAATCCTCTCCTTGTCCAGTGAGGAATTATTGAAAGGACAGTCTACTTGCCCGATCTTCATTCCATCAGAATGGTTGGCTCCACTTTCTGCAGAGCTGTCTTCAGTCCACTATTTCTTTCCTGGAAGCCCCACACTTTTCTCTCCTTCAGTTACAACATTTGAATCAAAGAAATTATCACAACATATGAGATGGACAACAAGCCATGCAGATCATATTGGTGGGTGGGAATATGTCAGGAATTCCAACATATCTGGAAACCACCAGGGTGTGGAAGGCTGCAATATGGTTTCTCCTGTCTAAAACATTTACAAAAACTGTTCTTTTTTTAGCAGCTATAAACCTTACAAGATAGTCCGCAATCCTTTTAATTTCAAATTACTATATATGATGTTAAAAGATTATAACTATCTATAAAATAATTGTAACAAGGATGAGCTCCAAAATATTCTGATCATTATACTTGTCACTCCAAACTCCACTTATTTATCTTCATGTTTTTACTAAATGGTATTACTTTGATCGAGGCCATTCTGTGTGGAAAATATATTATTTTGAATCTTATATCCTGGCATTGTATAAGTACTATAAGAATAGCCATCAATAAGATTAGAATCTATCCCTTTAAGACAAGGAGTCTTAGGAACAAAATTGCAAATGTGTGGCTATGTTCCAAACTATACTTGCCTCTAGCTCTGTTTAAGTCATTCTAATGGAAAACCTGCATTTTCTGCTTTAATTGAAATCTGTTCTCTGCCTCTGGATAGATGGTGAGTGACAGAACCTGGTATATCCTGTGGCTGGACACTTGTTTTAGTGATTATGCTAGAAAGCAATTTGATATTAAATAGCTCAAGTAATTCCTGAAGGAAGGGGAGAAAGAAACATGAGCAGCCAGTCAAATGTCAAACAGGCTGTGTACAACAAATATCCTTCAGAAAGGCAAGGTATTTGCTGTAAGACAGATCATTCCTTTGTTTTTTCTCATTAAGCTTAAATGTAGTGTTATACAAGGCTGTAAATGTAGCTTTATGCAACTCCTAGTTTAATGAAGGAGGAAGCATTACAGTAAAGATTGCTTCTTCTTTCTCCAGTTTTCTTCCAGAAAGCTTTAGTTGTTTATATGGATCCAACTGTTTGGGACATAGAACTATAGGATAGAAAAGGATGTAGAACTGGATGCTGGCTATGTTTCCAATCAAATATCTTTACTACAGCCATACAGCAAAAGAATAGCATTGTGATTACCAACAGGTGCTGTGTTGAATGTAACTCTATTTTTTTTTAACTCTGTTTATTGAATGAACTTAGCTGTCAAGGTTCTATCCCACTGTCTGGAGGCTATGCAGATTTGAATGGCAAGGAACTGTCCCCAACTCAGTCTTTCTAGGGCCAAGTAGTTATGGGTGTTTGGACTCTTCAGATATGGGAATATTCTAATTTTTACCTTAGATGTTCCTATTCAAGCAGGGTACACAATTTTAGGGAGGGAAGTCTTCTTGAACTCAGAGCTCCTGATCAGTGAGAAGTGGCAGAGGCAGCCATGAAGGCATTTGTCCAGCTTCATCTGCTATGCCAGTTGCACTTTTTTCTTTATAGGGAGCCCTATAAAGTCAGTCACTCGTGCCCTGTTTACTTCATGGCTTAACTACTGCAGTGTGCTGTATGTGGGGCTGCCATTGAAGACCACCCAGAAGCTTCAGCCAGAATACAGTGGCATAGGCATTGGCCATGCTTTGATATGTTTGTAACACTTCATGAACCACACTGGTTACTAGTTTGCTTCTGGGTGAAAGTCAAGGTGGCAGTTGCTATATATAAAGTCCTACAATGCATATGGTCTTGTTACTTGAAGGACAACCTGCCTCCCGTATTACCTACCCTGCCAGTTCAATATGGTGGAGTTGGTGCACTCTGGATTACATTGATTAAACAGCATCATCTATCAGGATTCCAGAAACATATCTTCTCAGAACCAGTGTCTGCGCTTTGCCTTTGTCCTTCTCTATTACCTCACTGATTCTCCCTGGTTTGTCTCTACTGTGTGAACTATTTTAGACAAGGCTTCAATTTCTTTGCCCTGGGTAAATATTTGTACATCAAATAACAGGAACTGCTCAGGTATTAATTGCTTTAATGATGTATAGTTTAGCTTTAATTTCAAATTTTTTCAAACTCATTTGATAGAAATATTTTCTTTACATGATTCTGTAATAAATTGGAACTTTCAAAATATTCCCAAATATTTGTAGCCTTCTTCTGGTGTTCTACCTTAATCAAACCTCCATTATTAAGATGTATTCCATCATCTTCAACAATTTCCCTGTCTTTATGGTAATAGTTGCACACTATCAATGCCAAATCACATTCCAGTACCATTACTGAATTGTTTTGTACTTTTTAATAAGTAATCCATTTCACTCTTTGTTTTTTCCAAATAACGTTAAGTCATCCATATACAATAAATGTGAAATTTTTATTCCCTTTTCAGCCAATTCACATCCACAGCTTGTTTTTTTTTTTTTGAAATTGTTGTCAGTGGGACCACTAATAGTGTAGGAAAGAAATCAAACCTTCTCTGTCATTCAATTTTCCCTCTGTTCTACGCCATTCAAATCTCCCCACTATTTCTAGCTCAAAAGGTTAGGAATTGCATTCGAAACAAATGTAACAAATTTGACAAAGAGGTTGAAATTGGCCAAAGATGCCAACCTATTGAGATAAACATTCCTTTCATGATGCTGAAGATCCCACCCATTAATAAACAAAAAATCCCTTACTGTACAAGTATACCACTTCTATTTATAATGATAATTGAAACAGGAAATACAGCCCAAAGGATGCCTGACCCTAGAATGCCCCCTTTTGGAAAACAGATTAATTATTCTTTCTAAGAATTCCTAAAGGGTGGGCTCTTTCCATACACTTTCAAAGAAGAAAGGGAGGACTTTAACTACAAAAACTACCCTGGGAAATCTGACATTTGAGACCATCTGTGATAGTTGATCTGATACTCTGTCTGCACTGTGCTCTCCCCAAAAAAACTTCTCTGCTTCAAGCATCTGCCTTTCTCCTGCGTTCTTTCTAGTAAATCTGGCTCAGAAATAGACCTGATTTTCTTTCCACAGTAGTATAAAGAGTAAAGGTGATAATGAGCCATCTTGGAAAATTCCACATGTGACTGCTCCTATTTCTTCCTCATTAGCCATCAGTTTTATTCACCAAATCTTCATTGAAGTATTCTTAAATTGCTGAACACTTCTGGTGGTTTCTGTGTTGTAGTGTAGTTCTCATTATCTTACAAGCAGTTGTTATTGTGGTTTGATGCACAGTCGGTCAGATATTTAGGCCGGATTGGTATTTTATCCACTTACCAAGATAGGCAGATGTTGTTTGATAGTGTTGAACAAATTGTCACAGGATGTAAGCTGTTCCAAGTAGAGCTGCCTTTTGACAATGACTGATGGTAATTTTTGTCAATGCCAAATTATTATTATAGGTATGTCTATATTATTTTTGTGAGTTATCAAAAACTTTCTATCTCACAGCATTGGATAAAAATTGATGATGTAAGTATTGACAAGTATACTGGATGTCCCTCCCTGCCATAGACTGAGTTATTTGCCATTATTGTTTGTACAGAACACATTCTAGACTAAATTCCATTAATTTTACTGAGGCACATTTTCCATTATCATATGAATCACCATTTTTTAATACAAGATATATATTTTGACTTCATGAATTCTAAATCTGATCCAAACATTTCAGTGATTTTTAAGAAGGTGATTGAGAATAATTGTGGCATATTTACTTATCAATCATAATGAAGCATTATGATTAAGGAGCATTCTGTATGCTCACAACATGCACATTTTCCTGTTATTTCAAACAGTTTTCACGAAATCATTGCATTTTTATCTTATTCCTGTTCTGCTAAATCACCTTCACTTTTATGTAGTAATGGTTAGCCTTCAAACCCAAAACCCCAGAAACAAGAAAACAAATATCTGAATCCTTTGGGTGAAATGACAAATTAGCAGTATTTAAGACATTCATTTGGCCTTAAATTTAAACAGACAGATTTCTCATTTCTCAGGACCAAGAATAGAAATGCTGTTGTTGTTGTTTTACTAGCAATCTGTTGATATAAAATGCATTATCAGAAAACATTGAAAAGTTAACAGATATATACTGGTCAGTTGCCAGCAGATCATTCTCAAAAGAACAATCCAGCCATTTAGTGTTGCATTAACTAGCTAGTCCTATATGCTAGCTTTCCAAAAAGGGAAAGATGAAATCTATGTTAATCACTCACAACTTCTGTGTTGGCTGTTAATGAAAAATTGCTAGTGGGGAAAGCTTTAAGTGCAAAACATAAATAACTGGCTCAGGGAGAAATCCTGTAAGACTCAGCCTGACTCAACCTAAGAATTCCTGCTTGTTTGTTTGTTTGTTTGTTTGTTTAAAACACTTAGATAGCTTCCTATCTTACGACCAACTCATTTGAAAGATATCAGCCCCAAAACAGGAAGAGAGACCCATAGAAAGACTGTGACACCATCCTGAACTATACATACATACAGTATATCCCAGCTGAGCTCCGAAATGGGTAAAACCATGCAAATATTGGTATGAGATTATATTGAAATGTATAACTTCAAATTTATATATAGGTATGTGATATCAAAATTGCTACAAAATTGTTAATGGCTAAATTGTGCATTATTTTATTATTTGATCTTCTTGAAGTACTTTCAATTCTTTTTCTTAAGTTCTCATTAGAATTTTTTTCTGCTCTTTAATGAACTTGGATACACAACTGTGCTGGTAAGAGTGTCCTGCAATTATTTTTCATTCTCATGTATAATAGCTAATTTGCTAAGAATCTTTCTTGCCTCATATTTTTCTAAAGAGTACATTTTTTAAAAAAAGAACACTCATTTATTATGTCAACATTTGAAGAATCAAACTGTCTAACTATATTTTAATGTTGAATTGAATTGGGAAGATTTTGGAGCCAAGATGTGTCTCATTTTTGCAGAAATTCTATTTCAGTCCAGATAATGTCTGCATTGTTATAATGAAAATTATTGGAGTACAAAGAGAAGAATTGACATAAAAGAAAATGAAATCTCTAGAACCTTAGCATTTTTCTGAGATATGTTTGATCTTCTAGAATAGCTCCTTAGATATTAAATCCAGGAAAAAAATTAAATTGAATCCCTATGTGTATATTTGCATTAATGCCCATTATACTGTTCCTTTTCAAGGTAAGCAAACACAAATAATCAAAAAGAAAGTATAAGGCAGAAGATTAAGAAAAATAAGCATAGCATTTCTCAGCAACTACATTGCTTTATTGGTGAGAAACAGAGAGTTAGTTCTCATACAAGTGGACAAGCAACCATTTATTTTATCACAGTGCTATGAGTTGTTTTGGATGATTCTACCAGAGTCCACAGACTCTTCAGCTCATCAATCCATTCATGAGATTTAAGAATGTTCATCAACCTCTAACATATTTTTTATAATTAATGTATTTGGGTCTATGATGATGATTGTTATTAATGATAATTATGACTGAGTGAAACAAGGATTGAGGACAACGCTTCCCCCAAAATTGCAAAATACCAGGATTTGCAGATTGAAACTGAATGCTTATAGAAAAAGAAATCCATTGCTATACCAGTTCTGATTGGAGCACTTGAAATAAATAACTAAAGGATTCCCTTGATATTTGGAAATTTGAATTTATCAGACCTGGACCCCCAAATTTTAAAAAAAATTAATCTGTTTTGTAACTGCTTATATCCTCTGACACTACTTTAATAAGGTTTAGATCCTTGGTTAGTACTTGAATTGTTAGGTTTTCACAGTCCTTGTGAATCTAATTGCAGATTTTCAATTAAATAGAGATAGTAGATAGATGATAGCTAGATAATAGATAGATAGATAGATAGATAGATAGATAGATAGATAGATAGATAGATAGATAGATAGATAGATAGAACACACTGGAACGGAGTTCTGGCACCTTTTTTTGATGGATTTTCCAAGTTTTAAAAGTAATTTTTGAAAAATTGATGTTTGGTCCACATGGACTTGAATCACCCTGTCAAGTGTAGAAGGTCGGCAAAATCATTAAAACGGTGCATGCAGGCTGCTTGTGTGTTGAGGCTGATGCATGCGTACTTTGTCTGTGCTGGTTGTGAGGGTGCTGCTCAGCTTGTGACACTGCTCGACTTGTGATAGGTCATGTGGTCATGTGCTGAGTGCTTACTACTGGTGGCGACCATTATGTTTCGTTATACAACTGATGTGTGTGGGTATGTGTACAGTGATTGACTACATGCCAAAGGTAAATAATTTCTTTATTTTAAAAAATCATTGGTGAATTGAAAATCTTTTTTTAATTTTTAGTGTAAAATTTACTATGAACATTTGCCTTAAATACAATAAATTAAATTTATGTTAAGAACTGAATATATAATTTTTTAAATAAAATATTAACAAGATGTGAGTTTCTGCACCTTTTTTCTTACAAAAAAAGTCCTGGATAGATAGATAGATAGATAGATAGATAGATAGATAGATAGATAGATAGATAGATAGATAGATAGATAGATAGATAGATAGACAGACACAGAGAACAAATACCACCTTTACAAAGAAGGTGAAGAAACAATGGATCACCTGCTCGGTAGCTGCTGCAAGAAGATCACACAGATTAACTACAAACAACAGTATTATATAATAGCAATAATGGTGCACTGGAATATTTGCAAAAAATACCACTTGTCTGTAAGCAAGAACTGATTGAACCACAAACAAACATAGTAACAATAGTAATAGGTACTACAATTTCAAACAGCTGAAGCATCACAATTCACAAAACTGCTATCGGTCAATTGCAAAAGGCAGCTTTACTTGGAACAGCTTACATTTTGCAATGATACGTTAGCACCATCAAATGATATCTTCCTCTCTTTGGGGAGGACTTGATAGGTGTATTAATATGCCAAATCCTGTCTAAACATCTGTCTGACTGTGCAACAAACCATAATAATAATAACAGAGAATCCTGTCACCTGCCTCTTTCATTCTTGCAAATTAATTGCAGCAGTTTGGCTCTTTAGTATTCCTATTATTTGACCTTTTGTTCCTCTTGTTTTTTGGTCACCTGATTCTCATATCTTTTCTGCACACAGCCCTACTGACCATATGATATCAGTAATCTACAATAAGAGTAGATGTGTTTTACCCATTTCTGTAGCATCATTACTACTTGCAATGTTTTTCAAGAGACATTTTACAATGATTTGGTTTTGCATTGAAGCAATTAAATGTTATTTCCTAATGTGAGGGTACAATCAAGCCAAGTCAGATCAAACAGACCCATTACAATGATAATATAGAAGTATTTGTATTGGTTCTCTAGCCAAGGCTATCTACAGGGGAAGCAAAAAAAAAAAAAAGCTGTCTGACAAATATAAAGAAGGAACAGGGATTTGATCATAAGATTGTGGTCTCCATCTTGATTTTTTTAGACTTTACCTTGCAGATACCTCAGTTTCCTGTTCAAAGGTGAGAAAGACAAGAAAGAAAGGGAGAAAGAAAAATAGAATTTGAACTTTGATCCTGATAGCTTGCTCCCTTACATGTTGAAGAAGTTGGATTTCTTCATTAATTCCTTTTTTAATAAAACAGCTAAGCTAGAGTGATGTCCTTAATCACTACTTGCAAGCTTTCTTGTTCTACTATCAATCCACTATACTTCAGAAAAAAAAGAAAATATTCTGCAGCTTTCACATATATCTCCATTCTTCTTTAGCCCGTCCCAAAAGCAGTTGCCATATTTGCTTAATTTAAATGTATTTAAGTGTATAGCCTCCCTAAATAGCAATTAAATAAGCAATTGGGTTTTTTGAAAAAAAAATATCTCTTAAAATATGATTAAATACCTTGGAAAATAGGCATTTAACATATATGCCATAGACTATTTTCTCCATTGTATAACTTTCTTTTTAAAGCATTTAAAATCTGCTAAATGAGCATGGTATGATGTGTTAGACATCTGGTGTCACTTAATGAGAAGCCACCTTAGAAATAACAAGATGGTTCTTTCCCCACCTCCCCTTCAGATAGAGAGGGTTCATTATCTGAAAATCAACCAGGATTATATTCATTTTAAAATGTCCTATATTGCTTTTATAGTTTTCTTTATTGGTAATAGTGTAAAGTCTTAAACACATCTTTATCTATTTGTTGTAATTACAGTTCCAAGTAGCAAAACACAGTGCTGATTTAATCTGTAATGAATGCCTTAGCAAGAGAGAGAGGGGAGAAAAAAACAGGCAGTTGGTTCCCATAGTATTATTTTCCCCCTTAAAAATAAAACTTAAATAGTGATTTTATAATGGTGCTATTCTATTATGGTACATTGTTTATGTGGATTATTTACTGGCTAAAAGGACATGGCACTATTGTCACTGTCATTATCCTTTCCATCTTCCTATATCTTCTGAGGGTGATTTAGATCAGGATCAAACAAGCAAAGTCTCTTTCTGAAAGGACTGTCAGTTGTTTATAAAGAGAATGACAGCTTTTTGCATTATCAGGATGGTTGCACATTTAAGTATTGCTTCAGGATGTTTGGAGAAATGCTTTCAGCAGTAATTGAGAGAAGGGATTGAATGAATCATTGTGGCTTACCAGACACTGGGAGGTTTCTCTCTCTCTCTCTCTCTCTCTCTCTCTCTCTCTCTCTCTCTCTCTCTCTCTCTCTCTCTCTCTCTCTCTCTCTCTTCCAAAGCCAGACCTTTGTTGAAAGAAAATTCTTCATCAGGGTCTATTCCAAGCTAGGAATAAACAAAATGGAGACTGCTTTAGAAAGAAGGTTGTAGTTTATTTAAGAGGAGAGCCAGACAGAAAGATGGCATTGGGAAAACTGACCACATGTAGCTGGGAGTGGTGGGTTTTTATACCTTCTCGAGCTTTTGTTTGGAGTTCTTCTTGTCTGAGGCTTTGTATTTTCTGTATCATGTACTTTGACCTGAGTCTGAGTGTGCCCTTTTGGTATTGGTGGGTTAATCCTATTATGTTTCCTGTCCTTAGAATTTGGGTGGGGGTATGTAGACTTTAGGGTCTTTGTCTTCCTAATTCCTTCAGTTTCTAGCTGGAAGGCTCAAACCTTTCTGAAATGATTATTGAATTTGCATTTATAAAAGCTGGCCTCTACTTAGGGGAGAGAGGCTAGGTCTGGTTTCTGTCTTTTTTAAAAGATCTTCTTCATTATTCCTTTGAGGCAGGGGTTCTCAACCTTGGCAACTTTAAGACTTGTGGACTTGTGGACTTCAACTCCTTGCTGGCTGAGGAATTCTGGAAGTTGAAGTCCACAAGTCTTAAAGTTACCAAGGTTGAGAACCCCTGCTTTGAGGAAATATAATCTGCCTTTTTAATATTCCCAAAAATATTTCTTTCTCTGGATTCTCTCACACCTTGACAGATAAGTTTATCTCTATCTCTGTATTGTTATCTGTATTGCTATCTCTATCTTGATTCCATATCACTCCAAATTATATGTTTTTTTTTCAAAATTCTTTGGGAGAAGTATTGTAATACCTATCATATACTATGTGTCTTGTTTTTCATAATAATGTTTGACTAATCTTTTATAAAATACATGTTAAAGGACAAGGAGGATTTAACGTAACAGGTAGGCCTCAGATTATATCCATTTGTTCAGCAACTATTCAAAGTTACAGCGGTACTGAAAAAAATGGACATATGATCCATCCACAAAGGTTGTCTGGCCATCACAGCACTTCCGCAGTCAGTGCCCAGCTTGTTATTATGTCATTGCAGTGAGCCATAATCATACGACTGCCATTTGTGATGAGACTCAAACTGACAGTCTCCCAGTTTCCATCTTGGTGCCTTAATCTCTTGACCAAACTGACTTTCTTGTTTTTCATGTTCTGACAATTAAACAGTCTGATGTTCTGTCTGAAATTGTCCAATTCCTGCCCATCTTAATTGTCTGATGCCTAAGATGTCAATGTGTTGTTAATTCATTTTGCCTTTACTGGGAGGAGGAGGAGGAGGAGGAGGAGGAGGAGGAGGAGGAGGAGGAGGAGGAGGAGACTTGAGCCTGATTCTTAATTACTTCTTTTTTCTTATGTTCTATGTTTCCACTATAATTTTTCATATTTTCTTTTTCTGCATAGCAGCATCAGCAACTAGATATCCCAAAGACTTTAATCTAACCACTTCAAAAACATTATTAGTATGCCAAAGAATCTTCATCTCCTCTGCAGTCATTGCCAAGTACCATCTAACTAGAGAAATCCATGAGCCATTTGTATATTGTCAGACACTTTATATAGTTTTGCTTAAATACAGGATACATCATAGCCTTTTCCCATGCAGTATAAAATTATGTCTTTGCCATTATCACTAAAGTGATTATTCACCTTCAGCATCTTTTGATATCCCTGATGCCCAAGATATCTACTTGCTTTGATGGCAGCTGAGATGACCTTCAGCCAACTTGAAATATATTCTCTTGGCATTCATTGTGGAGTTTTTTTGCTTTTCCCTTCCAGGAACAGCTTCTGGGACAAAATGAGGCAGCACAACATGACTTGGGGATAGTATATACCGTACCATTATGGTAGTATGTTACCATACCATTATCATTATTAAAAAGAGAGAAAGAACAGACAACAGCAATTTAAAATTCCTCCACATGTGATCCCTATTGCAAAGTCTTTGCAAACTTTAAAAGGGGCAAACTGTAATAAATATTATAATAAATTGAAATGGCAAATTACATTTGACAAAGGGCCATGAACGCTTATTCCGATAATATTCTTTTTCAGTTTCAGTGCCACAGTTTTTAATGATGATCATAATTATAATTACTGTTGTCTAGAATTATTTAAATAAAAGTAAGATTGTTTGCATATTAATCATGAGATATGGGGGGTGGGGGTGGGGGACTGAATGCCTGTCTTGTTTTTCCCTTTCTCTACAAGGTGAATGATGCATAACTGAAATGGTTTGTCATCGTGTTAGAATAATTGATCCAAATTAGAAAAGGGGTGAATCAGGAATATCTCATGAATACAAAAATAAACATGTTTCCTACTCACAGAATTCACAGGATTTAGTAAGACAATGCTATGCATGCTTTGCAATTCTTTTTCAATTATGACAGACTTTTCTCACAGATATTAAGTGCAACAAATATTTAGCTTCAGCTAAGTATGCTATGATGCAGAGGAACAATGTAATTGCTCAGACTTGAGATCCTTACACCAATTTACAGAATTTACAGATCAAACTTTGGGGAATCTTTATTCATTAACTTAGTAATTATGTAGTGCTTCATGTGCTTTTTAGGTTGAACCATAATTTTAAGTGCTAGTTATTTGGAGAACTGAAAATCTAAACTCCCTGTGTATCTTCTTTGATGCCTTAGATCAGGGGTGTCAAACTCGCAACGTCATGTGATGTGTCGTGACGTATTGCAACTTTTTTAGCATTGCCAGCAATGGGGTGGGTGCAGTTTCGGCATGACGCATCCAACCCATGGGCCGGCAGTTTGACACCCCTGCCTTAAATGATACAGGAGGGAGGGAGGGAGGGAGGGAGGGAGGGAGGAAGGAAGGAAGGAAGGAAGGAAGGAAGGATTTCCAAAGCTCACTGCCAACTAGCCACAAGGAAATTCAATGGAAAAGCTGACAAGAAATCAAAAATCACTCTCATTCCTATTCACTTTTTGTCTTTCCCATTTAGGTAAGGAATGACCCAACCAATTTTCTAGTACAAGCTAAAAATTCAAGTAACAATTTATATGACAGAAGAACAGAATCTAGCCTTTTTCCACATACAGAACCTGGACCTTTTGTTCAGAGCAAGGAACTATCAGATGATGCACTAGGATATCAACAGTCCTCTTTGCTGTGTCTGGGTATTTATGCACTATTCTGAATTCACACTGGTACTATCATTCTGTTGTAGATGGCAGATTCCCATGGCTATATCACCACATAACACCTGTCTCTGTCATTTCCATTAGCAGCTGCTCCATATAAAATTACTCTAACAATCTGCTTACCAAAGACGGTGATGGAGCTAAGTATGAGTATCTATGAAAGGGGGCATGTGGCAAATGCATCAATTATGTGATGATATTATAATACATTGATATCATTGGGGCTTGTGCCAGATATGCCAGAAACTATTGCTGAAATAATATTTTTGTAATATATTTGTACACATGTACTTGTGTGGCATACTGTAGCAGCAATTAAATATTTTGTGCCATGGAATCCCTTTGAAAGTCTGGTAAAATCTAGTAATGGAATGGAAGGAAATGGAAGGGAACAGAACAGAACAACAGAACAGAACAGAATAGAGCTGGAAGGGATCTTGGAGGTCTTCTAGGTCAGCCCCCTGCTCAAGCAGGAGAACCTGTACCATCTCAGACAAGTGAGTGTCCAGTCACTTCTTAAAAACCTCCAGTGATGGAGAGCTCACGATTTCTAAAGGCAAGCTGTTCCACTGGTCCTCACTGTTAGGAAGTTTCTCCTTAATTCCAGGTTGCTTCTCTCTTTGATTAGTTTCCAACCATTGTTTCTTGTCCTGCCCTCTGGTGCTTTGGAAAATAATTTGATCCCCTCTTCTTTGTGGCAGTCCTCAAATACTGGAATACTGCTATCATGTCACTCCTATTTCTTCTTTGGGCCTCTATGGGCCTCTTCCCATAAAAATATATATTTAAATGCATACAAATAGTATGCAAAGAAAATTTATTTATTTCCCAAGTTCAGAACATCTTGCAAACCATTTTGTGATGCTCTATTGAGAGAAAGATTTGCCACTGGTAGTATTTCCAGTATTATCCAAGGTACTCTTAACTACTGAAGGTTTCATTTTAACAGTAGTCTTTGAGGAGGCTCCTTCCATGTACCCTTGCAAAAAAGATTTATGTTTAAATACACTTCTATTAATATTAAAAATATGAAATAAGTAATATGGTAATATAGATGTTTTTATTATTATTCTTTTAAGTGGATAATAAGATAATACCCATCTTGGGGTATAACAATTGTAGACAAAGTTATCATAGCTAAGGCACATTTCACAAGTTTAGACTCCATAAATTGCTTTATTGCCTATGTACATTATTGAATGAAAACCTAAAATATGTTAGAGATTAGTGAAAATAAAATTCTAATTTTCTTCCTATCCAAGTTCAGAGAGCTCAGATTAAGAATCTGCTTGCTATAGGAATAATAAAAATTCACACAGTTTGCCATTATGGTGAATCTCCTATAATTAAAAAGTCGTTTATAATATTATAATTATTATAACAATTTATTATAAAATAGTCACTGTGTTCTTTCTGCACTTTTCAAAGGCTGAAATGCAGCCTTTGGATCAGAATCCAATAGCTAAGAAAGTGAGATTTATTTCTTTATTGGTCTGCACATGGAATTTACTTAAGGAACTAGAACAAGTAATTGGTGCTTTAAAAATAATTGCCAGGTGTTTACAATGTTTGCTACATAATCTCACTGATTCCTCTTCATCTCTGACATTTGTAACTGAATCTTATTTTTATTCTAATCTATACAATCAATTCTGCCTTCATTTATTCTTGTGTTACAGCATAATAATAATAATAGTAATAATAATAATCCCCCAGTGAGGCACTACCTTGACGTGGTTGTGGGGCTTGTGTACTCTGAGGAAGATGAGAGCTATGCCAGAGGTTCAACCATACTGGACAGGTCTCATCAGAGGAGTCAGACAAAGAGTGTCTCTCCCATAAAAAATATGGTGAGACGTAAATTGCAGAATGCCATACCGGCTCGGACGTCGCCCGGGTTAACAAGGTCTGTGTTATGTCCCGAGCCTTTGCAAACGGCTCGGGCGTTTGCAGGCAGTCCCGGGCAGGTGCAAAGCTGCCCGGGACCAGACAGGCTGTCGCCAGCGCCGTGCGCATGCGCGGGTGCTGGCGCGGGAAAAGTAACCCATTTACCCGGGAGTTGCCTATATAAGAGGCTGCGAGGCGTTTGGGCGAGGCTGAAGCCATCTTCCTGTAAGCTGAACGCTGAATAAAAGAAACTGAGAACTCCAGCTGCTTCTCGTGTCTGTTTCCCGCCAAGGACGCAACACTGGCGACGACGAGGATGGATGCCTTGCACTTATGGAAAGGCACACAGTGTCAGCTAACCAAGAGAGTTCCTGAGCGGCGGAAGCGGAACGGCGCGGACTCGGCGTCTGCCCGCCAATCGGTGCGCCTCGGGGGTAGGCTGGCTGATCGATCCACGTCTCCTGAAGATCCGAAGATGGCGGGAAAAATCGGAAGGACTTCGAATTAGACGTCTCACATCCAGAGCGTGGAGACGTACCTACGTATCCAGATGGAGAACTACTTCAAGGCAAATTCAAGTTTGTAGAGGGAAGATCAGCCTTGAAGGCGGCCACCTGCTTTTGCGTTTGCGGCCAAGACGCCTCGAAAATGCAGAAAGCTTGTAGCCCCTGTGACATCCAGTAGAGTCTGTAAGCTACGCAGACCTGAGGAAGCGCTGAAAGAAGCACTCCACCCCCAGGTGGTCCGGTATTCATGGGTCGCCACACCTCGAGCAGAGGGATCAACGGTCCGGTGAAAAAAAGCCAGAAACATAGCCGCGTACGGAAGGCCCGCCAAGCCCTGCGAGTTCAAGGACCTCGAGGAACGACTGAAGGGACCGATTCCGACAATGTGCGGGCTAAAGCATCGAGAGCTACAACAGACACTTTTTGCCAAGGAAGCAAAATCCTTCCAAGATGCAGTAAGGGAAGCCACCGCAGATAGAAGCAGCGGCGGCGCACTCAAAAACATGCGGCCGATCACGAAACAGTGCGAGTGTGCGTCCGTATTGCACCAGGAAGACGGCGACGAAGTACGAGGAGCAGATCGGCGAGGAAGCTCGACCGTCTAAACTCCGGAAAGAAGCGACGAGAAGGGAAGCTCTTCCGGCTTCTGCTCAAGTGCATCGGCTTGGAGGTCGCCACAGGAGAACCGACGGCAGTCCGCTCCGCTACCTGCCGGGCATGCGGCAAACAAGGGCACATTGCAGCTGTGTGTCTGAGCCGACGAAAGGCACAACCCCAAGAAGAACGCCTGAAAGGTACCAGATTCCCAGCCAGAATAGGGTAGGTTTTTGCGCTTCGCGAAGAAGCATCTGTAGAACAGGCACACACAAGCCCATGAAGAAAAAGCTGTCACTCAACGTGAAGCTACAAGGGGTTCCATTATCTATGGAACTAGACACAGGGTCTGCGCCCTGTCTATCATTTCATTGATACATTTAGGAAGATTTGTCAGTAGTGGGTCTAAGGCAAGTTTAAGGCCTTCTGATATGTATAACGTTTTCAGGAAAACTCAAGAGTGTGTGTTAAGGGGGAGGCCACCCTGAACGTGCAATACAAGAGTTTTGAAGGTCCACTAGACTTGTTAGTAGTAGGGGGTGAAAGAACGAGTCTCATAGGACTCGATTGGTTTGAGGCCCTGGGGATACACGTCACAGGAATCAACAGCTTACAAACACTCGACCTACAGGAAGTCTGCAAGGAATTTGCAGATGTTTTCAGCCCCCAGCTGGGCACATTCAAAGGACCACCTGTGTCCTTAAAGCTAGACCCCACTGTCACTCCCATTAGGATTAAAGCAAGAAGGGTCCCTTTTGCTTTAAAAAAGTAAGATTGACACTGAATTAGACAAACTAATCCAACAGGGAATCCTAGAACCTGTTGATTCCAGCCCGTGGGAGACCCCCATTGTCACGCCTCTAAAGGCAAATGGGGACATTCGCATTTGTGCTGATTACAAATGCACACTCAATAAGGCATTGCAGCAACATGCCTATCCTGTTCCTGTGGTCAGTCACATTCTGGCCTCTCTCAAGGGGGGGCGTGTTTGTGCAAAGCTTGACCTAGCTCAAGCATATCAACAGCTGCCTGTTGATGATGATGCTGCCATAGCTCAGACCATTGTGACCCACAGGGGAGCCTTTAAAGTAAAAAGGCTACAGTTTGGAGTAAATGTCGCTCCTGGGATTTTCCCAAGCGTAATGGAAAACACACTACGAGGTATACCAGGGGTCTGCCCCTACTTTGACGATGTCTTGATTGCAGGAGACTCCACACACATTATAGCTGAAAGGCTTAGGGCTGTCCTGTTAAGATTCAGGAAATCAGGCCTCAAGCTCAGAAAAGACAAATGCCAGATTGGGGTGCCTTCTACTGAATTTCTGGGATTCAAAATTGATGCTGCTGGGATTCATCCTGCTGAATCCAAACTAACTTCTATTTTAGAAGCACCCAGGCCAAAGTCTAAGGCCGAACTTCAGGCCTTCCTAGGCCTCCTGAATTTCTACAATTCTTTTCTTCCACATAAAGCTAGTGTAGCTGAGCCTCTTCACAGGCTACGAGACAAACAGGCTGTGTGGCTGTGGTCACAAGCGCATGAGGCTTGCTTTAAAGAAGTCAAGGCCTTGCTCACTTCTAACAGTGTTCTTGCACATTTCAACGAGTCTTTCCTGTGTGCATCGCTTGTGATGCATACACCCTACGGGGTGGAGCTGTCCTGAGTCACCTCAGGTTGATGGAACTCGCAGGTTCATATTGAATATACTCCAGAAACACACGTTTCATGCGAGCGCAACTACGCTCAGAATAGACAGGGAGGCTTGGATGTTGTTGCTGGAATTAAAAAATTCTCACGATTTTCTATAGGCCAGGCCTTTCACGTCTCATGACATAAGCCTCTGCCTGGGACTGTTTACACACGTAAGCAGACTCCCCACATCATTTCACCTTAGAATGCTTAGGCGTCTATTTTTCTTGTCTGCATATGATTTTTCATTACTCCAACAAGATCTCCCGCCCTGGACAAAAAGAAATGGGCCATGCATGATGGGGCCTCACAGTAGGTTGCTCTGCCCGTAGTAGAAGCCGAGCACCGCCAGCTCGTCCAAAATTTCTATCAATCCAAGCCTTGCCCGAGCTCCCTCTTAGTGCCAGGGATGTAACCGCTGAAACGGGTACAGATCACACACTTTCACGTGTCCGCTCCTGGGTCCTGTCCGGGTGGCCTGAGCACTGCCCTAGTCCTGAGTTTCAGAGTTTCTGGTCCAAAAGAAACGAACTGTCCCTTTCTCAGGGTTGTCTGCTTTGGGGAAACAGAGTTGTCATTCCCACCTCGATGAGGACTAGGGTCTTAGAATCACTCCACGAGGGTCATCCTGGCATTGTTCGTATGAAGGCTCTTGCACGAAGCCACTTGTGGTGGCCTGGTTTAGATAAATATATTGAAGCTAAGGTACACGCATGCCACCTGTGCCAACGATCTCGCCCAGAGATGCCCCAAGCTCCTGTGCATAGATGGGAGGAAACACAGTCCCCAAGGCTTAGTGTGCACATTGACTACGCTGGCCCTTTCAGGCGCCAGTTCTTCTTGGTCTTGTGACAGCCATTAAAATGGCTGTGGTTGTGCCTGTCTCATCCACACCACTGCAAAGACTATTCAGGTACTGAGGGGGGATTTTTGCTGCACACGGGCTGCAGATGTCATTGTGTCCGACAACGGCCTCAATTCACTCCTCCGAATTCCAAGCTTCTTACAGGCAAACCTGATTCGTCATGCCCGATCGCGCCTTTTCACCCATCCACCAACGGTATGGCTGAACGCATGGTGCACATCGCAAAGGACGCCGTGAAGAGACTCACCTACGGGGACTGGCATCACAGGTTGGCTGACTTTCTCCTTTCTTATCGCACCACACCGTCCACTTATACAGGGAGAAGTCCAGCTGAACTTCGTTGGGGGCGCCAACTTACTACGAGACTTGACCGGTTGCATCCGGACAGACTGCCTTCATCTACCTCACATCCTAGGGAACCTAGACCACTACTTGTGGGTGCCCCGGTTTGGGCTCGCAATTACGGGCCTGGTCATACATGGGTCCCCGCTTCTGTGGCCAGGATCACAGGTCCTCTCTCCTACGAGGTTGCCCTGGACAACGGTCGTGTCCTGCGTCGGCACATCGACCAACTCCGCTCTAGGCGGGACTTTTCTGCTGAAACTCCTGGGTCTTTTCCAGGGGGGGAGGGGGACCCTTTGGAGCACAGGAAGGTGCACGAGCGCTGCCATCTCCACTGAGGGAGCCAGAACAGGCCCATCCAGGTTCGCGAGGAGCTCCGAACAGGAAATCCGTGAGGCTTACACTAACTACCAGCATCACGCCTACTCCAGCCAGGGAGTCACCCCGGGGGCATACTCACTTTCCACACACATCCCACAGCACTCCAGCAACGGAGGATACCCGGGGGCATCCCAACAAATCATTCCCCGCAAGAGAACTGGCACACAATTCCCAAGGTTGGCCTGACCTTACCCCAAATCCTACAGGGGGTCAAACATACACAGAGTTAGTCGAGGAACCAAGTCCCGACTACAACAACCCTAGCACAAATCAGGGAACACCTGAGTTTTGGGAAAGGACAGAAACCCACACGAGCCCGAACACAGAATGGGGTTCAGGGAATGGACAGCCTCCTGACAGGTCTTGGACTGACCTAGGAGGTTCTACAGAGACGCCCAGCAGCGGCTATCACTTCAAGGGGCCTGAGGGTCTACAGCTAGGTCGGTCAACCAGGTCACAAAGTAACAGAAGCCCTGGCCTGACGAGCCCGGTGGGCAAGCAAGCAGGCCAGGCATCGGGGCACAGTCCTTGGAAGACACCAGGACACAATAGAGAGAACAGGCTCACGCCTCCCTCCAGTCAGGGGAATTATGCCAGTAATCCACAGCTAAGAAGGTCACAGAGAGCAAAGAAATCTCCCAAGTACCTAGAAGACTACATAACATTGCTGGCAAGGCAAAGGCCAGTAAACAGTGGGAGCACTGGGGAGCAAAAATGTCATATAAAATAAATGTTGTATGTTGGTAGTAGTTTTAGCCCCGGGGGAAAGGGGTGTTATGTCCCGAGCCTTGCAAACGGCTCGGGCGTGTGCAGGCAGTCCCGGGCAGGTGCAAAGCTGCCTGGGACCAGACAGGCTGTCGCCAGTGCCGTGCGCATGCGCGGGTGCTGGCGCGGGAAAAGTAACCCATTTACCCAGGAGTTGCCTATATAAGAGGCTGCGAGGCGTTTGGGCGAGGCTGAAGCCATCTTCCTGTAAGCTGAACGCTGAATAAATGAAACTGAGAACTCCAGCTGCTTCTCGTGTCTGTTTTCACGCCAAGACACGCAACAGTCTGCACTAGTATGGGTTCCTGGATATGTGAAAAATGGGTTACAGGACTCAGGAGTGTTGGCTGAGCAACAGGGCCAGCAGCTGCAGAACTACTGGAAGAAAAGGTGTTTACCCGTCGCAGATACACAGTGATGGAAAACAAAGAAATAATGATCTGTTACTACAGATCAAGTCCAACAAGACGAGGATATCTAAAACGAATGCACCAATTCTGGAAAGAACAACATCCCGAATCAGAAATAACAGAACAGGGATGCAGATCCAACGCCGATTTATAACCGAAATAAAGTATTTCACAGAAACAGAATGGATGAAACTGCAAAGGTTTTTACCCAGGGCAAAGAAATCAAAGCATTACCAGAAGTAATTCAGAATGTAGAGGCAAACCAGGGGGAGTTGGCAGTGAAGGAATCTAGCAGAGATATACAACTGTTCTCATTTGGAAAACCAGGCACCTCTACCTCAGGAAGAACAAAACCCTCTAACTAAAGAAATAAAAGAATTGAAACAAAGAATAACTGAGCATCTAGAACAGCACCAAAACAACAGAATAAGGCTACCTGCATTGAAGCTTGTTCCAAAGAAACAGCTAGCACAAGCATTAAAAGATGCAAATACTGCAATAGCAAGTATAAGCACCAATTCACTGCAAGAAACAAACCAACTAATGTACAGCACAGCTGCAGTTATAACAGAATACCTGGGATGCAAAATCAACAAAAAAGAAAAACAAACAAACAGTGCACCAGAAAAATGGAAGGTTAGACTAGAAAATAAGATCAGCAAGTTAAGATCACATGCAAGCAAGCTAGAACAGATGAAAGAAAAGAAGCTGAAGAACAAGAAGACCAAAGAATACCTAATCAAGAAATACCACTTAGAAACAAGGAAGATCAAGGAAGCACTGGAAATAATAAAGCAACAAATAACAGTTATAGCCAGGAAAATCAGTAGATATGAATTGCTCGAATTGCAAACTATAGGCAGAACCTCCAATTTCAATCCAATCAGAAACGTTTCTACCAATCCATCAATGGAGAAACTGCAAGGAATCAGTCAGTACCTGACAAGGAAGAAACAGTGCAATTCTGGAAGCAGATATGGGATAACCCAAAGAAATACAACAAGGATGCGGCTTGGTTAAAAGAGGTGGATGCAAATAAAACAGAAGTTGAAATGAAAGAACTAGTAATAACAACAAAAATGGTAGAAAAAAGAGCAAAGAAAATCAAAAATTGGTCAGCACCAGGTGAAGATGAACTGCATGGGTTTTGGTTGAAACATCTAACTGTTATACACCCACTCATTGCCAAACAGTTCAACAATATACTACAAGGAGGAGAAATTGAAAAGTGGCTAACAACTGGGAAAACCTACCTAATAATGAAAAATCCAGCAAAAGGGGCAACACCAGGTAACTACAGGCCAATTACCTGCTTACCAACAACTTTCAAATTACTAACTGGTGTGGTAGCTGATGCAGTACAACAGCATCTAGTTGAAAACAATCTCTTTCCACCTGAGCAGAAAGGAAACCGCCCCAATAGCAGAGGAACAAAAGATCAACTCCTAATAGACAAAATGATCTTGGAAAACTGCAAGAGAAGGAAGACCAACCTGAAATGTGGCATGGATTGACTACAAAAAGGCATTTGACTCTCTGCCACATGATTGGATAATCAAGTGCCTAGAAATAACAGGAGTCAGTAGAAACATCAGAAAATTTGTGCAAAGATCGATGGCACAATGGAAGACACAGTTGCAGATCAATGGTGAGAGGCTGGGAGAGGTTAATATCAAGAGAGGAATATTTCAAGGAGATTCATTATCACCATTACTATTTGTTATTGCACTGTTTCCTCTGTCAACAATACTGAATAACTCAGGACATGGCTATCAAACATCAAAAACATCTGCTAGACTATCCCACCTCCTTTACATGGATGATCTGAAGCTGTATGGAAAAACATCATCTGAAATAGAATCGCTGCTCAACACTGTCCGTATATATAGCCAAGATATTGTAATGGAGTTTGGCTTGGACAAATGTGCCACACTTACTATCAAACAAGGAAAAGTAGTGAAAACTGAAGGAATCAAGATGCCCCACGAAAATAATATTAAGAGTCTGGATGAGGAAGATTACTACAAATACTTGGGTATCCTTCAAGCTGACAACATCAAGCACACTGAAGTCAAGAAAAAGATTAGAGGTGAATACATCAAGAGAGTGAAGAAGATCTTAAAATCCAAACTCAATGGAGGAAATACCATAAAGGCAATCAACACCTGGGCAATCCCAGTCATTAGGTACACAGCTGGAATAGTGGACTGGACTCAAGCAGAACTAAAAGCAATGGATAGGCAGACCAGAAAAATAATGACAATGAATCACGCCCTTCATCCACGCAGTGACATTGATAGACTTTATCTACCAAGGCAAATAGGTGGGCGTGGAATGCTACAAGTACATCAGATGGTTGAAGAAGAAAAAATGGCTTTGGAAGAATATCTGAAGAACAATGATGAAGATGCACTGAAATTAGTATATCAGGAAGGCTTACTGACTACTGGAGAGACCAAACTGGCCTACAAGAAAGACCAAATGAAGAACAGAATAGAGGCATGGGAAGACAAAGCACTACATGGCCAATACATTAAAAAATAGCTGGGAAAGCAGATAATAATAAGACCTGGCAATGGCTAAGAGCAGGAAAATTGAAGAAAGAGACCGAGGGACTAATTCTGGCTGCACAAGACCAAGCCTTAAGGACAAATGCATATAAAGTCAAAATTGAGAAGACAGCAACAGACAGTAAGTGCCGCCTATGCAAAGAAGCTGAAGAAACAGTGGACCACTTGGTAAGCTGTTGCAAGAAGATTGCACAGACTGATTACAAGCAGCGGCATGACAAAGTAGCAACAATGGTGCATTGGAAGATCTGCAAAAAATATCATTTGCCTGTAAGCAAAAACTGGTGGGATCATAAAATAGAGAAAGTCATAGAAAATGATAAAATTAAACTGCTCTGGGACTTCAGAATTCAAACAGACAAGCACCTGCAACATAACACCCCAGACTTAACAATTGTCGATAAGAAAGACAAAAAAGTCTGGATAGTGGACGTGGCAGTGCCTGGAGACAGCAGAATAGAAGAGAAAGAACTGGAGAAGATAACAAAATACAAAGACCTACAAATAGAAATAGAAAGACTGTGGCAAAAGCAAGCAAGGGTAGTACCAATAGTCATAGGCTCCTTGGGTGCAATCCCAAAACAACTGGAGCACCACTTGAACACCATTGGCATTGACAAATTTGCTATTAGTCAATTGCAAAAGGCGGCCTTATTAGGAACTGCTTCCATCCTGCGACGATACCTGTAATACCATCAAACATCTACTTCTGCCTATCCCAGGTCCTGGGTAAGGACTCGATAGGTAGACAAAATGCCAAATCCAGTCTGAACATCTGGCTGACTGTGCGATGATTGACAATAATAATAATAAAAAGTTGGAAGGGACCTTGGAGGTCATCGAGTCCAACCCTCTGCACTATTTTGGACAAATGGCTGTCCAGTCACTTCTTAAAAACTTCCAGTGTTGGAGCATTTACTGCTTTTGGAGGCAGGTTGTTCCATTGGTTAATCGTTCTAACTGTCAGGAAGTTTCTCCTTAGTTCTAGGTTGCTTCTCTCCTTGATCAGTTTCCATCTGTTGCTTCTTGTCCTGCCTTCAGGTGCCTTGGAGAATAGCTTGATTCCCTCTTCTCTGTGGCAGCCCCTGAGATATTGGAATACTGCTATCATGTCCCCCCTCGTCCTTCTCTTCGTTAAACTAGACATACCCAATTCCAACAGCTGTTCCTTATATGTTTTAGCTTCCAATCCCCTAATCATCTTTGTTGGTCTTCTCTGTACTCTTTCTAGAGTCTCAGCATCTTTTTTAAATCGTGGTGACCAAAACCGATGACCTGGTATGAGTTGCTCTCTGCTATGAGCTTATATAGAGGAATACCAGCAGTGGTAGGAGGAGGGAAAGGCTATTGAAGCCTTTCTCCTCTGTCCATTATTCTGCTTATTATCATCTCCAACCATTTTTCCACATTAGAGAAAAGATAGAGATAATTCTAACTTTCTCTCCCACAAGGAAAAAAAAAAGCAGAAGGAGGCATCTGAATGTGAAAAACAGCCAAAAAAGGACAGGGCTAGCTAGAATCTTCCCCACTGTTCCTCTAAGCAGATCAACTCTTCCAGGGTTCTTTGTTTTTAAATGATGGTGGCGCAGCAGTTAGAGTGCAGCACTGCAGGCCACTTTAGCTGACTGTGTTCAGCAGGTCAGCGGTTCAAATCTCACCGGCTCAAGGTTGACTCAGCCTTCCATCCTTCCGAGGTAGGTGAAATGAGGACCCAGATTGTTGGGGGCAATGTAAATATATATATACATTGCTTACTGGTGTACACCGCTTAGAGAGTGCTTGCACAAAGCGGTATATAAGTCTCATAAATAAATAAATGGGAAACATGAATGTAGTTGTATACATAACTTTGTCTGAGATTTGTTTTTACACTAGTCAAGGTTTCTAATGTCACCTCAACTTTTCTAAAAGTGAATCAATGATGGATTACCTGCAGTCTGACTCTCATATGATTTCATCCCTACAAGAAAAATACAGAAAAGCCAATATAACCTGGAACTAAACACTGTGTTCATGAAGTGAATTTTATATTATTCTATTAATTTAAATGACTTACAACAATGATATTTAAGGTATATTGGGCATGAAAGCAGTGTCATTGCCTAAACATCAATAGTGTTTAATAGTCTTTTATTGTTATTTATCCCATTTGTATTTTATTCTCCTTCCAGAGAACTCAGTGTGACTTAATGAGCTACCTTAAGTTACCTCCCAGCTTTGTGAGTTGGAATTGTTTGATAGAAAGTAATTCTGCAAAGTTGATCCCCGGGAGCTTCAGAGTTGGATAGGAATGCAACTTATCTTTTCTGAAGATAAATAGTCCCATAGGTATATCTGTTTTCACATTATTAAAATCACAGGAAGGAAAGAAAGAACCACCAGTGAATCCCACCCTAGCTTTGCACCTGATTTCCTTCATGGCAAAAATAATAATATTTTTTTATTAAACTGAGCGTAAATGCATAACCACCATTTTTGTTCCATTCAAATGATTGGGCAAATTTATTTAGGAAAATACCAGAAGTGATAGTCATTACCTACATGGCATCAATAGGTGGATGGTATCTCTAACCTCTGAATTATCACTTACACCAAGAATGAGAGAAGATTATTTAATAAGCTAGAATCATGTCAGGGTAAGGATATAGAAAATCAGGTCTTGAAGAAAAATAGGAATAGATTAGTGGGTAAAGTGGGGTGAATTTTAATGGGAGATAAGAAAAGGCAGATGTGAATCAAGGATAGTATGATTCCTCTTAAGTGTGATCTACATATTGATCAAATAAAGTAAGCTATTGGCACAGTGAGTGAAGTTTGTGACTAGAAACAATTTTCATTCATTATCTGGCATAGTTTAAATATGTTAATAACACAGGCCTTCATTAATCTTCTGGAAATAATGACATACTAATAAGATATAAAGAGAAGACCTGGTGTTACTGGGAAATATCAGTATGGCTTTGTTGCTTGTCATATAGAATTGATATTATAATTGCATTCTAACTTTGCTCATCAATCATAGTGTCAGCAGAGTGCTTGATGTGGATAATGCTACAGTGCATGATGTTGTTTGTCTTTGCTCAGCTTTATTATTTAAGGAGAAAATGGATAAAGGCAAGAATCCCAAGGTTGGGAATCTATACTAATTCTTTAGAGACAGCTGACTTTCTGTCACAAGTCTGGTGAAAAATAGAAAAGTCAACTCAAACCATTTATTAAAAATCCTAAACATGAAAAAATGTGTTTTACTTGATAACTGCACTGTTTGATAATATGTTGCTATCTCATATTCAGAATGCATGTTTCAATGCCTGATAAATGAAACTGTATTTACAGAGTGTATGATCCACTGAGTAGAAAAGTGTAGACAAATTCGAGCAACGGACACTGAATAAAAATAATTAAAGATAGGAACCCTGGAATGCAATGTTTCTTAAATGACCTTTGGATAAATTTAACAATTTGTTTTTATCTGGGATGCAATAGAGTAGACAACTTATCTTAAGTGCTGTTTCAAGACATAATAGTAAATACTATTTAATTATCCATTTTGGGAGACAGATTTCCAGTATCTTATATTCACTTTCTGTGTTTTAATTAAACAATCCATAAGAATAAACTCCACACTAGGCTAAGGAAAAGGCAGCTTTCAGAGTTTTTCCTCACTCATGCTTAAAATTAAGAATAGCCTTCCCCCATCTAATGCCCTCCAGTGGCACTATAATTCTCCCATCTGGGGATTTTGGGGATTTGCAATCCCAATACATCTGAATGGGGCCAAGTGGAAGAAGAGAGATTTAGAAATTAGATTCCAATGTACTTACACGCCATTTGCATTACAATGAACACAATCTTTTTCACAGAGTTTTTAGAACTGAAAAGCCTGCATATAGTTGATGGTCTTTCACTGAGTCCACCCAGCTCTCAGTGACTCTGTGTAGCTCAGAACAATCAAAGAAATTGCAGTAGAAACAATAAACCATAAAATCAAATTAAAAATGGCAAGCACAATGAAATGAGGGGACTTGCTCTTCCTCATTGAAGTGTGGTGTTGTGTATGTTTTGTTGTTTTATCACTATAAATCACATGGAAGCTGTAGAATAAATGATGTATACATAGATAACAGTAAAACTTTTCAACACAGAATATTACTTTTGAAAGCTAGTGCTAGAAGTGTTATTTCACATTTGCATATTCTAACTCAAGATGACCTGATCCACACCTGCCAGATTCATCTCAGTTTAGGAGTCAGTTGTTCACCCTCTTTCACACTTTCTGGATCACTTGATATAGCTGTCGTCTGGGGGAGGAAAAACCCCAACATTTCAACAAGCATTTTTTAAAAAATACAGAAAAAGGGCCCCTGCAGGTATGCAGCACAGAAGTCTGTCACATATCCAATAGCTTTTGATCTTCCTGCATTCAAACATCAAACAGTGTGATGGAGAAGAACACCCAAGGTAAGAGAGAGTGTTTTTGTGGGTAAAAAGCATGGGTGTCATAAGTAAAGCTTAGCTCTTCTTTTCTATTCTCCAGCAGATTCAGCAAAATAATTCTGAGATGCCTTAGACTTGAAAATATAGGCTCTGAAGAAGTCAAGTTCTTGCTTCCTTTCAAATGGAAAATATATCAGCCAGGTAGGTGCTTGATGTGTATTGATTCCACTTAAGAATGCTGCAAACTGGCTGCCAATTGGGACAAAAATCCACTTGAGGCTGCCATCCCAGAGGGAAAAGAAAGTGCTGAATATTTGAAACATAATTTGGATACCCGGCCCCAGGGATCACCTTTCTGTAGTGATTCATGCATTATATTTTATAGGGAAGACACACCATCTACAGCAGCAAGCTGAAGTCATCCTTGGAGGGATTTCAGTTCTTGAGATCCAGAAACAAGTGAAGGCAGGGACCTCAAAGCCAAAACTGCCAAGTTAAACTTCTCTGACATCACATTCCCTGGCTCTCTTTATTCCACAAACTGTTGTCATACAATGAATTTGGATAATAAATTGGGGCCTCCTCTTGTTTTTTTCCTCCCTATTATATTCTCTACTGAGCATGCCAGATATTGCCAGCTATATCCTTTCCAAATCAGTCAATCAGAATAGAGCTGAGAGGAACCTTGGAGGTCTTCTAGTCCAACCCCTGCTCAAACAGGAGACTCTATATCAGGGTTGTCAAACTGCCAGCCCGCAGGCTGGATGTGTCATGGTGAAACCGTGCCCACCTCATTGCCAGCAATGGAAAAAAAGTTGTGGTACATTGCAACATGTTACATGATGTTGCAAGTTTGACACCCCTGCCCTATAGCATTTCAGACAAGTAGCTGTCCAGTCTTTTCTTAAAAACCTCCAATGATGAAGCACCTGTAATTTCTGAAAGCAAGCTGTTCCACTGATCAATTATCCTCACTCTTAGGAAGTTTCTCCTTAGTTCCAGGTTTCTGCAGGCAGTATTTGCTCATGAATGGGGCCTGAGACCTTCTGAATGGGATTATCAAATCTGCATTTCTACAGACCTGGCTTGCTGACTTTCTGGCTGGGGGAAAGAGAGAGGTGTTTGCCTTTTAAGATTTTCTCCATTATTCCTTTGGGAAAATATGTTATTTTTTTTAATATTCCCGAAAGTATTTCTTTCTCTGGGAGGGGGCTGACTTCCCAAAATAGATAACAATAAAACTTTTCAACACAGAATATTACTTTTGAAAGCTAGCACTAGACGTGTTCTTCTCTCCTTGATTAGTTTCCATCCATTATTTTTTCTCTTGCCTTCTGGTATTTTGGAAAATAAGTTGACCCCCTATTCTTTGTAGCAGCCACTCAAATACTGAATACTCCTATCATGTTATCCCTAGTCCTTCTTTGGCCATACCCAATTCCTGTAACCATTCTTCATATGCTTTTGTCCCCGGGCCCCTAATCATCTTAGCTGCTCTTCTTTCCACTTTTTCCAAAACCTCAACATCTTTTTTATAATGTGATGACCAAAACTGGATGCAGTATTCCAGGTGTGGTATTACTAAGGCTTTATAAAGCCTTAGTATAAAGTAATATTAATACTTCACATGATTTTGATTCTATGCCTCTGTTATACAACCAACGATTGTATTACTTTTTTGGCTGCTACCACACATTGCTGGCTGATATTTAAGTGATCATCCACTAGAACTCCAAGGTCCTTCTCACAGTTACTCTTTGATAAAATTGATACATTCCCCTTCTATTCCCTCATCTAAGTCATTTATAAAGATATTGAAGAGTACTGCGCCAAAGACAAAACCTTGTTGTACCCCACTTCTTACTTCCCTCCATGTAGATGTACCGTGTTTCCTCAAAAATAAGGCCCACCTGGAAAATAAGCCCTAGCCTGATTTTTGGCATGCTCCTAATATAAGCCCTACCCCTAAAATAAGCCCTAGTTAAGAGCCTGCCCACTCCGTCCCACCATCTGGTTGATCACTGCCACAATGGGGCAGGAGAGTGCACATCACATTGGTGCCACCACAAGCTGAGGTGAGGCAGGTGTGGGGTGGAACTGCCCCATGTGCCCCACACCTGCTTACCTCAGGGCCCCATGGCCAGGCCACTCCCTGCTTGGCAACCTACCCATACCCATTCAATGACCCAGCTGCCTACCCCTCTTCCCTTTCACTCCCCTCCCGAGCTGGATTACCATACTATGGAGGATGGGCAGAGGAGGCTCAGTCATCTACCCAGTTCCCCAGTGCCATTTTGGAGCCAGGAGGGAGTGACAGTGAAAGTCTACACTGCCGCTGTGTAACAGCTGCATCCACCACTGGAGGAGCTTTCTTTGGTACCTGCCTGCCCTGCCCTGCCCTGCCCTGCAGATCACTTGCCTGGTGGCAGCTGCCATCTCCTCCTCTTCTGCACCTGCCACTTGGGTCCTGTGGCAATGCATCATTCTGCCTGCTCCCCTTTCACCACGTGTATTGTATGGTTTCAATGGTGGCAGCTCTGGAGGCCAGCAGTAGGCTCTCTACATCATTCATGGGCTGGTGGTTTTGGTCAACAACCCCCTTTGCAGCTCTGACCACACAGCCATTGGAGTGTTATACCAGGGCTGGTGGCAGGGGTGCTCTGAAGACCGCGCTGCCATGACTCCAGCCAGCAACTCTCCCATGGCTTGTGCTGTGACCGGGTGATGCATGCCTCTCCTTCTGCTTATCTCCTTCTATCAGACATCCGGCTTCGGCAGATGTCTGGCAGGTGAAGGGAGGCTTAGGGGAGGCTTGCACTGCCCGATCATGGTGCAAGCCATGGGAAAGTTGGTGGAGGAGAAGGAGGCAGCTGCTACCACCAGGAAGGTGATCTCCGGGGCAAAGCAAGGGTATCTGGGACCGAAGAAAGCTCCACCTATCCCACCTGCCTTCTCACCTCATGGCAGTGGCACCCAGTACTCTCCTGCCCCATTGCAACCATGAGCAATGAGGCAAGTGGGTGGACTCCTAGTGGACAGGGCTGCGTCTGCTTCTGGTGCCACCACCACGAGGCTAGGCAGGTAGCAGGATGTGGGTGGCCCAGATGTAGGGGCCCTGAGGTAAGTGGGTGTGGGATATATGGGGCAGCTCCATTCCCCCACCTGTCTCACCTCAGCTCATGGCAGTGGCACCAGTGCAATGCATGCTCTCCTGCCCTGTTGTGGCCATTAGCAACCAGATGATGGGATGGAGTGGGCCGGTGGCCGAAAAATAAGGCATCCCCCAAAAATAAGCCCTAATGCAGGCATGTCAAACTCGCGATGTCATGTGATGTCACACGACGTATTGGAGCTTTTTCGCCATTGCCGGCAATGGGGTGGGCGCGGCTCCGATATGATGAAACCAGCCCGTGGGCCGGCAGTTTGACACCCCTGCCTTAATGGGTCTTTTGATCCAAAAAATATAAAAGACCCAGCCTTATTTCTGAGGAAACACAGGTAGTGCCATCAAGGACTACTCATTGAGTATGGTTTGTCAGACAGTTACAAATCCATCTGCTGTTGAAACTGTCTATCCCACATTTTTTTAGTTTACGAAGAAGTAGATTATGGTCTACTTTGTCGAATGCCTTGCTGAAGTCTAAGAATACCATGTCCACAGCATTTCGTTGGTCTACTAATTTAGTCACTTTGTCAAGGAATGAAATAAAATTGGTTTGGCATGATCTGTTTTTAACAGTCACTTATCTGAAATGGTATAGGTTCTCCTACCTCAGCAGGGGGCTAGACTAGGAGACCTCCAAGGTCCCTTCCAACTCTATTCTATTCTAAATCAAACCCATGCTGGCTACTAGTTATAACTTTATTTGTTTCTAGATGTTCACAGATCTGTTTTTTGATTATTATTTTTTCTAGTATCTTCCCAAGTATTGATGATGGTCTGTAGTTTCCTGGGTCTGATTTTTTTCCTTTTTTGAAGATAGTGAAGTTAGTGAAGATGGAATAATCTGGGAAAGGCACTAGGATGATTGCAATTAAGAAAAGGTTTATTGATTAAGTCAAAATACATTATTTTGGAGAGATCCCTCCTCAGTCAGCTGCAGTGAACGCAAGTAGCAGCAAGAAAAGATAGCATGGCAAATTGCTCAGAAAGGAGTTGCTTTCGCTGGGCAGGTTTCAATTTCTCCTTCCCTTGTCCTGCCCGAATTGCTTAGCTTAAGCATCAGCAAGAGAAGTTACATATTATTGAGTCTTAGTTACAAGTGTTTAGCAGGTATTGGCCACCTAATTAAGGCCGAAGCAAGAAATAATTATCTAACTGGGATCAGAGCAGGAGGTTTGTTATCTTGCAGCTTGCATAAAGCAAAAAAAAAAAACAGCTTGCCAGTTTGGGTAGCAAATAGAAAGAGTTAGTTTGTCAAAGCAGCCTCTCTTCTTGGTGTTAATTAAAAAATGTGGGTCAGGCACAGGGCACGAGTGGACATGTTGTTTATTTTGTTCTGTTCTGTTCTTTTTTTTTTTTTTTTGGCATAGAGGTTCCTTTCATTTCAAAACTGGCTTCATGGTTGCCATTGTATATGTTAACAGTGTATAATCTGAGGCCCCTAAAATCCTTGGGAGCCACTTAGCAACCCTTCCTAAAAGTTGTACTAAATCACCTTTGCCAAAAGAGCCTGGGATAAAAGACAGGTCTTCAAGATCTTCTGAAACTCCAGCATGGAGATCTCAGGGAGAAATTTATTTCAGAGGGCAGGCATTATGACAGAGAAAGCACACATTCAATAAATGGCATTAATTGAAGAGACCTGCAGCATGCCAACCCTGCCAGTTCAACCCTGCCAATTCAAATCAGTTTGGCAGCTACTATGGGAGGTAGACAGCCCCTGGAGTATGAAATGTTGAGCTATATAGGCAATGGCCAGCAGCCAGAATTGAAGCTTTTATGCAGTTCCATTACAGGGAGACAGTCCCATGAATTCAATAAGACCTACTCCAGAGTAAATGCATTATATGGGATTGCATTTCATTGACATAGGAAGCTTATTTTCAAGAAAATATTCTCAAGCAAGAGAAGTATTATGTGGTTTCATGTCATTCTTATAATTTTGGGATACCTGAGAATTTTGTATTTTGTAGCATCTCAACGTCTTGATACATACATTTTGACTCAAAAATAGAGAGTATCTTATGGGCAGTCAGGAGTTTCCTCGTAGTCCTATGAGAAATCCTAGCATTGTCTATGCATCCTTTTCTCTAATCATTACACATTGTTTTCACATAAGTCAAACAATTGTGGAAATGCTTGTAAAATATCAATGGCTTCCTGGCTTTCAGGTCACCATCTTAATCAAGCATCTTATAAGCATTCTTTAAACTGACCTAGTGAGGAATATGGTTCGATGTTGAAGGATTCTCTCTTCCAAATAGAAAAGTATAGAACTTTTAGCTTAAAGCATCTTTATTTACTCATATTTTGTTCTATCACTGTAATCACATTGGGATGTTTTATTAATAACATTTTATTATGCTGTTAGCCAACTGAAAAACTGTTATCAAAACTATTGAATATCCAAATTCATGACTGCCTCCGAGTCCTTTATCTTACCGTATAACTGCCTTAGAACCAAGCACCCAATATTAATCATAGGAGTAATGATATCATTACTTGGCCCTATTCGTCACGATCTCTCCTAAGCATTATCCTTCCCTTTAGAGTTAGACGAAGCCCAGATTCCAATAGCAGGCCTTCTCCTTTTGCTTACAATATCTTACCACTGTATGGTTACAGCAAAATTTCATCCTTGATAAATCACTCATTGTTGCATTTAGCCAACCTATATTTTATGGTCACTCCCTGATGACACCGCAAGATGGATAGCATATAATTTTAATAAACAAACAAATACATACATACATACATACATACATACATACATACATACATACATACATAGATACATACATAGATACATACATAGATACATACAAATAAATAAATGAATATATAAATAAATACCTCACTTTTTTTAAAGTGCGCAGAGACCTCTACCCTGGGTTCATTGCTATACTGTTAGAATCTTTGCTTATCACTGAAGAAGCAAAAAGACTGTGCTTTAAAATATGAGTCAGGAGCAGCATTATGAAAATCTGCTAAGTTCCACAAAGAAATATGGTAAGGTGACCAACTTTTTTACAATTAAAAGGAGGACACAAATAAATTGAAGAAAAAAATATTGTAAATAAAAGAAACCTTTTATTCATTGCAACAATAATACAGACAACTTGCATGTGCAAAGTTTGCCAGCCGGGTGTTTTGGCGCGCTCAGCAGCAATTCCTATTGGCTTTCGAAAGCCAATAGTGGGAGTAGCACAGCTCATGCAAAAGTTGAAAAAAAAAACCATCAAAAAAAGGTGCCGGAACAACGTTCTGAGCGTTCTATGAGGGGAAAAAAAGCCCTGCAGATTAGTCTTCAAATATCAAAAAGGAGGACATGAAGGAGGACACTTTTTGAGGGAGGACAGAACTTACAAAAGGAGGACTGTCCTCCCTAAAGGAGGACGGTTGGTCACCTTAAATATGGATAATTTGTTTTTGAAGGATATCAAGTAGAATGCCCAATTGCCACCTTATTTGAGTTTGTTATTTTCTATTTCTCATTCTGGATTTTAAGAGAGGATTACTTCCTTGCCCTTCCACGTAAGCTCTATTTTGGCATATAAACTGCACATTTAAAATCAGGTCATCTTGCTTCCTGCTACCGTTGTCCTCCTTGGTCGGTGTCCCTTGAAGGCCACTATGCACAATTTAAAATAAAAATTTCTAAAAATATGGTAAGAAGCCTGTGGAAACTAGAGAAGTTAATCTATTTCTCAATTGTTTGGTTGATTGTTTTGAAAACCTGCTGTTTTCTCCCATCATTTAAACATACCTCCTCTGCTTTCTCTTACATGCTCATACATTCTTTTTCCAGTAAAATGTAAAGAATGAAATTAGATTTGTATTTGTTTAGCATTTTAAGTTAGATAACCTTCAACCATAATAAAATGCTATAAATTTGTTGTTTTCATTATCACTAGATACAATGATAAATATGTCATTATATTCATATGCATGATTTTAAAATATGAATAGCAGCCTCCAGGGTATGGATTATGGAAGAAAAAGACAGGAATTTTGTGCTCAGCAGCTGAAGTTCTGACAAAAAAAATCATTCTTTTGAATGATTTAGGAAGAAATCATATATTTATGTCACGTAGGAAAGAGAGGTCTATTTAAAAGTATGTTTAAAAAGGTTTTTTCTTAAACATTAAAGTATGTTTTCTTTTGACAGACAGATAGACAGACAGATAGTCTATGATATTCTCATTGTTCTGGACATCATCTCCTGGAATACGTAGTTAACACAACCATTCCAGCAATCAAAGCACCATATAATACCAGGTGAAGATTGAATTATTCTAATACTATTATTTAATTTCTCTTTCTTCTGATGGTCTTCTGTTGCTCACTGTGCTAGTTATATTGAAAGGAAGTCATTGTGGAAATAAATATTATAGTTCTTTTTAACAGACTAAAGAAGAATTATTCATTTATACCATGTATGAAATCATAATTTTAATCTCTCAAGGTCCTTAAACCGTTTAAAAGTAACTTAAGTCATATAAATGCTACCAAATGGACATTTAAGAAATAGATTGTAAAAAGCAATAATAGTACCATTCCCAGGAAATAAATCGGTAAAGTGTAATAAATATTTCAATTACTGTTGAATTACTTTGGAGGGGTTTTTTCTGCATTATAGGAGGCTCAATTAGTATTATCAATGTATACTTCTCTTAGACATTTTTAGATTCTTTTCAAGATCTCTTTATTATTTCCAGTGGAAGGTGCATAGATGGCAAAGAAAATTGTAGTAGAAATACTAAGAATCCAGCAGGCACAATAACTGTTTTACAAAGATTCCAAACACTGTGTTCATTCTCTCAAACCACTTTCCAGTTTCAACAGTGAAACTATTTTTATAAGAATAGGGAAAGAGATTAATACTTCCCACCCAATTAAAAAAAATTCTCCTTCCAGTGATTAAGGGTCTTGTCTTGTCATGCTACAGTTCCAATTAAAATTATTCTCCCTGATTGCATATATTACTGTTTTCTTAAACCAGACACAACTGCTAGTTATGAGTTTGTCTTAATGTGCAATTGGCTCTCTAAAAAGAATAAAATTGGGTGACATTTCCCAAAGTTGAGGGCAAAGAGCTTCCCAAAAAGTTTTATTTTATGCATGATGTCACTCATTTTTAAGACTCTCTTTCCTTACATGTTTCTTCTCTCTGACTTTGCTAAAATGCTTAAGCTGAAAGGAAAAAAAGAAGAAAGTTACAGATGGATGAATCTGCCAATTTCAATCCCCTTACTTTTTTATTTCCCTAGCTTTAAATTTATTTTTCCCTTTGCATTTTTTTAAATAAAACTTGCGCCTTAAAATTCATAGGAGGTTTTGTGTGCATCTTTCCTAACATAGACATTATTATGTGCATTTTAATTGCCCTAAACATCTTTTCATTTTCAGAGGCACTTTTCCCTAAAATGCATACTTTACAAGAGAACTGCCCTGGTTTGTGCAATTACTGCTGGAGGAAGAATAAATCAAATAACAGCTGTAAGTAGCTAAGGCTGATGAAACTATTTAGCAGTAGGGAAAAACAAATGGAGTATTTCTTGACTAGGATCCTTCAAAACCTGGAACTTCAGACACGGCTGAAAATACCCACACAAAATAGAGCATCACACATTTTACATATGTATTTGCCTTTGAAAATTCATGGCCGGAAAAAAAGCTTGATACTGATTTCATCATACACTTTATATCTCTTCAGGAAGAGCTTATCTTCTATTTAGATTCCCAAGCCTGGGCTCCAATTCTCATTTACTTCCTTAGCAGTAAATACAAGTTTATTTGTCATTAAATTGGATTTTAGGTAATGCTAATGGATTTTCTATTTTAAAAAAAGGAAAGGAATCATGTATAGATCTGAGGATCATACCTTATTGGTATTCCATTCTTTACAATTTCTAGCAGTCTATGAAAAGATCTAATTAAGTCCAACATTTTCTCATTTCTCAGATAGATGAATTCATGACATATATCCAGTTGGTACCTGTTATGTCCCGAGCCTTGCAAACGGGCTCGGGGCGTTTGCAGGCAGTCCCGGGCAGGTGCAGGCTGCCCGGGACCAGACAGGCTGTCACCAGCGCCTGTGCGCATGCGCGGGTGCTGGCACGGGAAAAGTAACACAATTACCCGGGAACTGCCTATATAAGAGGCTAGGAGCTTTTGGGCGTTGCTGAAGCCTTCACTTGTAAGCTGAACACAGAATAAAAGGAAACCTGAGAACTACAACTGCTTCTCGCGTCTGCTTTTCGCCAAGGACTCAACACTGGCGACGAAGGTGGGATGCCTTACATCGCCTGGAAAGGAAGAGGTGTAAACTTACCCAAGTGAGTCCTGAGCGGCGGAACGACGGAATGGCGTTGACTCGGCAGCTACTCGCCAATCCAGTGCACATTCGGGGGTAGGCTGGCTGATAGACCCATCTCCGAAATGGCAAAGGTTGGAAGGCTTTCGGAGTTCGACATCTCACATCCAGAGCGGTGGGAGTCCTACGTAGCCAGGGTGGAAAATTACCTCAAGGTGAACCAAGTGAGGGAAGATAGCTTGAAGGCTGCCACCCTGCTTTGTGTCTGCGGTCAAGACGCCTTCGAAATCGCAGAGAACCTTGCAGCACCTGTCCCGTTAGAGTCTGTCAGCTACGCAGATCTAAAGAAGCTATTGAAGGAGCACTTCCAGCCCAAGATGTCCGTCATCGCATGGTGCCACACCTTCGAGCAGAGGGATCAATGATCCGGAGAGTCGGCCAAAGAATACATCGCCGCATTGAGGAAGGCCGCCAAGCACTGCGAGTTCAAGGACCTCGAAGAACGACTGAGGGACAGATTCGTGTGCGGCTTAAGGCATCGAGATCTACAACAGAGGCTTTTCGCCAAAGAAGAATTGTCCTTCCAAGATGCCTTAAGAGAGGTCACTGCAGAAGAAGCAGCAGGCGGCGCCATCAAAAACATGCGGCCAATCAGGAACAGTCCAGATGTTGCATCCGTGCACCAAGAGGACGTCCAAGGGAACTCCGAGGAGGATCCGGACGAGGAAGTCGACCGTCTCCACCCCACGAAGGAAGGGAATCAGAAAAGAAGCTCTGCAGTTCCCCTCAAGTGCATCGGCTGTGGAGGTCGCCACAGGAGAACCGACTGCAAGTTCCGCTCCGCTATCTGCCGGGCGTGCGGGAAACAAGGACATATTGCAGCTGTGTGTCTGGGCCGACGAAAGATACAACCTCAGGAAGAACTGCGCCTGAAAGGTACCAGGGTCCCCAGCCAGAATAGGGTAGGTTTTTGCGCTTCGCAAAGAAGCATCTTCAGGACAGGCACACACAAGCCCATCAAGAAAAAACTGTCACTCAAGGTGAAGCTACAAGGGGTTCCATTAACTATGGAACTAGACACGGGGTCTGCCCTTTCAATCATATCCTTACATACATTTAGGACGATTTGTTCCGGCAGTGGAACTCAGGCTAAATTAAGGCCTTCAGACATTGTGTTAACAGACTTTCAAAATTCGAGAGTGTGTGTTAAGGGGGAGGCCACCCTTAACGTACAGTATAAGAATTTTGAGGGTCCACTAGACATATTAGTAGTAGGGGGTGAATGAACGAGTCTCATAGGACTCGATTGGTTTGAAGCCTTGGGGATACACGTCAGGGGGCTCAACAGCTTACAAACACTCGACCTACAGGAAGTCTGCAAAGAATTTGCAGATGTCTTCAGCCCCCAGCTGGGCACATTCAAGGGACCTCCTGTGTCCTTAAAACTAGACCCCACTGTCACACCCATTAGAATTAAAGCAAGAAGGGTTCCTTTTGCTTTAAAGAGTAAAATTGACACTGAGTTAGACAAACTGATCCAACAGTTTGATTCCAGCCCTTGGGAGAACCTGTTGATTCCAGCCCTTGGGAGACCCCCATTATCACGCCTCTAAAGGCAAATGGGGACATTCGCATTTGCGCTGACTACAAATGCACTCTTAATAAGGCATTGCAGCAACATGCCTATCCTGTTCCTGTGGTCAGTCATATTCTGGCCTCCCTCAAGGGGGGGCGCGTTTTTGCAAAGCTTGACCTAGCTCAAGCGTATCAACAGCTGCCTGTTGATGATGCTGCTGCTATAGCTCAGACTATTGTGACCCACAGGGGAGCCTTTAAGGTAAAAAGGCTACAGTTTGGAGTGAATGTCGCTCCTGGGATTTTCCAAAGCGTAATGGAAAACACACTACGGGGCATACCGGGGGTTTGCCCCTACTTTGATGATGTCTTAATTGCAGGAGACTCCACACACATTCTAGCTGAAAGGCTAAGGGCTGTTCTGTTAAGATTCAGGAAAACAGGCCTCAGGCTCAAAAGAAACAAATGCAAAATTGGGGTGCCTTCTACTGAATTTCTGGGATTCAAAATTGATGCTGCTGGGATTCACCCTGCTGAATCCAAACTAACTGCCATTTTAGAAGCACCTAGGCCAAAGTCTAAGGCCGAACTTCAGGCCTTTCTGGGTCTCCTGAATTTCTACAATTCCTTTCTTCCACATAAAGCTAGTGTAGCTGAGCCTCTTCACAGGCTATTAGACAAACAAGCAGTGTGGCAATGGTCACAAACACATGAGGCTAGTTTCAATGAGGTCAAGGCCTTACTCACTTCTAACAGTGTACTTGCACACTTCAATGAGTCCCTTCCTGTGTGCATCGCTTGTGATGCTTCCCCTTATGGGGTAGGAGCTGTCCTGAGCCACCTCAGGTCTGATGGAACTCAGGTTCCTGTTGCATATTACTCCAGAACACTGTCTTCTGCTGAGTGCAACTACGCTCAGATAGACAGGGAGGCTCTGGCTGTTGTTGCTGGAATTAAAAAATTCCATGATTTCTTGTATGGCAGGCATTTCACGGTCTTCACTGACCATAAGCCTCTGCTGGGACTGTTTACCACACGTAAACAAACTCCCCAAATCATTTCCCCTAGAATGCTTAGGTGGTCTATTTTTCTGTCTGCATATGATTTTTCCTTACTCCACAAGCCTGGGAAAGAAATGGGCCATGCTGATGGCCTCAGTAGATTGCCCCTGCCAGTAGTAGAAGCTGACCCTGCGCCAGCTGTCAACATTCTATCCATCCAAGCCTTGCCCGAGTCCCCTCTGAATGCCAGGGATGTCGCCGCTGAAACAGGCACAGCTCACACACTTTCACGTGTCCTTTCTTGGGTTTTGTCTGGATGGCCTGAGCACTGCCCTAGTCCTGAGTTTCAGAGTTTCTGGTCCAAAAGGAAAGAGTTGTCCACTTCTCAGGGTTGTCTGCTTTGGGGAAACAGAGTTGTCATTCCCACCTCAATGAGGACTAGGATCTTAGAGTCCCTCCACGAGGGTCATCCTGGCATTGTTCGCATGAAGGCCCTTGCGCGCAGCCACTTGTGGTGGCCTGGTTTAGATAAGGACATTGAGGCTAAGGTGCATGCATGCCACCTGTGCCAACGATCTCGCCCAGAGATGCCCCAAGCTCCTGTGCATAGATGGGAGGATACACAGTCCCCATGGTCTAGGGTGCACATTCACTACGCTGGGCCCTTTCAGGGCCAGTTCTTCTTGGTCCTTGTTGACAGTCATTCAAAATGGTTTGAGGTTGTACCTGTCTCATCCACCACCACTGCAAAGACTATTTAGGTACTGAGGGGGATTTTTGCTGCACACGGGCTCCCAGATGTCATTGTCTCTGACAACGGCCCTCAATTTACTTCCTCCGAATTCCAAGCTTTCTTACAGGCTAACATGATTCGTCATGCCACGTCTGCACCCTTCCACCCGTCCACCAACGGTATGGCTGAACGAATGGTCCGCATCACAAAGGACGCCTTGAAAAGACTCACCTATGGGGACTGGCATCACAGGTTGGCTGACTTTCTCCTTTCTTACCGCACCACACCGTCCACTTCTACAGGGAGAAGCCCAGCTGAACTTCACTGGGGGCGCAAACTTACTACGAAGCTTGACCGGTTGCATCCGGACAGACTGCCTTCGTCTACCTCACATCCTAGGGCACCTAGACAACTACTTGTGGGTGCCCCGGTTTGGACTCGCAATTACGGGCCTGGTCATACATGGGTCCCCACTTCTATTTCCAGGGTCACAGGTCCTCTTTCCTACGAGGTAGCCCTGGACAACGGTTGTGTCCTGCGTCGGCACATCGACCAACTCTGCCCTAGGCGTGACCTTTCAGATGAGACTCCTGGGTCTTTTCCAGGGGGGAGGGGGACCCTTTAGAGCAAAGGGAGGGGCACGAGCTGCTGCCCACCTCCAATCATGGAGTCACAAACAGCCCATTCCAAGATTCCGCGAGTGCCCCAAACAGGAATTCTAAGAGCCTATCCAACTACCAGGCATTCACGCCTACTCCAGCCAGGGAGTCATCCCGGGGGTACAATCACTATTCACCTGCACAGCACAGTACTCCAGTCAGGGAGGATACCCGGGAGCATCCCAATAAATCATACCCCGCAAGAGAGCTGGCACATAATCCCCAGAGTTGGCCTGACCTTACCCCAAGTCCTACAGGGGGTCAAACTTACAGGGAGGTGGTCGAGGAACCAAGTCCTGACCGCAACACCTCTAGCCCAAATCAGGGAGCAACTGAGTTTTGGGAAGGTACAGAGACCCACACGAGCCCGGACACAGAACGGGGCTTAGGGATTGGACAGCCTCCTGACAGGTCTTGGACGGACCTAGGAGGTTCTATAGAGATGCCCAGCAGTGGCTATCACTTCAAGGGGCCCGAGGGCCTACAGTTAGGCAGGTCAACCAGGTCACAAGGTGACAGAAGCCCTGGCCTGACGAGCCCAGTGGGCGAGCAAGCAGGCCAGGCATTGGGGCACAGTCCTTGGAAGGCACCAAGGCATGATAAGGAGAACAGGCTCACGTCTCCCCTCAGTCAGGAAACACCTGTCAGAAACCCAGAGCTGAGAAGGTCACAGAGAGCAAGGAAATCTCCTAAATACTTAGAGGATTACATAACATTGCTGGCCAAACAAAAGCCAGTAAACAGTAGGAGCACTGGGGAGTAGAACACTGCATCAAGAAATAATTGTATGTTGGTAGTAGTCTTAGCCCGGGGGAAAGGGGTGTTATGTCCCGAGCCTTGCAAACGGGCTCGGGGCGTTTGCAGGCAGTCCCGGGCAGGTGCAGGCTGCCCGGGACCAGACAGGCTGTCGCCAGCGCCTGTGCGCATGCGCGGGTGCTGGCGCGGGAAAAGTAACACAATTACCCGGGAATGCCTATATAAGAGGCTAGGAGCTTTTGGGCGTTGCTGAAGCCTTCACTTGTAAGCTGAACACAGAATAAAAGGAAACCTGAGAACTACAACTGCTTCTCGCGTCTGCTTTTCGCCAAGGACTCAACAGTACCTACATGGTGTGTTAAATTCTTTGGCTATAATGTAAACAAGAGTTCACTGACAAAACATTTGAATAACTTGGAACTGAACCATTCTTCTAAAAAAATGGGGACTTTTCTAAATGATAGGGACATGCATAGATATTAATCCCTTCCAGGGAAGATGTTATTTTATTCATTTTTATTATTTTATTTTATATTTTTATTATTTTATTTATAAACTGCCTATCTCACTATCAAGCAACAATTATGCAAAGTGAAGAACTGCTGTGAGTAGTCATGAATACAAAGAATTAAACGCCAGAGAATAAGAGAAAAGAAAAGAAGATCTAATAAAATCTGGCTTACACTAGCCCAATCTCTATTCATATATTGCCTTCTTTCATAAAACTAGAGAAGACAATGATGAGAAGGCAGGTGAAAAATGAGCTGGGTGAGGTCCTTTAAAATTATTAGTTAAGACTAGCCTCAAAACTATGCTATTTTCCCAATATCAGTTGCTACCAGATATTTTCTACATTCAGCAAGTTGAGGCCAACAAACGTACACCACAAAAGCAGAACCAGATCAGGAGTTACCATCTGCTTCATGCTTGTGATGCTAATTCATGTCAGGCAGAAGAAATCAGGATAGAGTTCAAAAGTTCTACGAGTTTATTCCATACTACCTGTAGATAAGAATCTGATCTATTAACAGTTAAGGCAAATTGGCATTAGATAAGAGTTAAAAGAACTCAAGAGGGCCTGGACTTGGGTATCTTGTGGGAGCAGAGCAATTCCAAACTGATGACATATTTAACCCTGCCTTTGGATTCAGCCTGCTAAAATTCAATCCATTCCTCCCAGTGGCTACATTAGAAAGTTGCTCAACGAGAGGAAAAATCTTTTCGAACCTTGCATCTCCGTCTAAAACAAAGATAGGGTTTTTAGAAAAAACATTCAAGAAGAATGAAATAAAATACTAGTAGGACTTTTGCCTGAGGCCCAAATAAAAAGCCAAACAAAACACAGCATTGCTCAACATTACAAATGTTGTCATGCTAAACTTTAAAGACTCCAATTTATATTAAATATGAATGTGAGCATGAGAGTTTTAAAAGACAAGATTTCTTTTCCCAACTTTTAACATGAAGTCACAGTTTCCTTTTTCTAAATAAAGCAGCTTTTACCTTGAACGGAATATAAACTGAATGTTTTTCCTTTTTTTTCAACATATGAATCACCACATCTCTGACAAAATTGGAGTCCTTTTGTGTGCTATAACTGAATCAATGGAACATCCAGTTCTCATACCAAGTATGCCTATCCCCAGAGGACAATGCAGAGACAATTAATCAAAACTGCAACTTTGTGTTCCAAAGACATCATGGCTCTTCTGTTACTTCAGTAGCAAAGCTCCATCTACCTCTGTCTTGGCCAGAACTGTCTGCATCTACCCACTGCAGACACAGGATGAGAGAATGGAGACCAGCTTTCAGCCTTTTTTCCCTTTCTGAGCTCTAGAACTACCAAAGTATTTTATGCCTAATCCCCTTTCAAGGTAACCCCGGGGTTGCATTTAGTGTACACTGATTCAATTCACAAATTTATTTAACTTAATACAATTCCAATTCCCAAACTGGCTCTGCTATCCCCAAATCTGAATTGTGTACACAGTTTTAAGAGATGCCTACAAAAAGGCATACATCAAAGGAAAATCAGAGAGAGAAAAGGAGGAAAACACACAAAGGTGTGTTATGAATGAACAAAGGGCTTGCCTAAAGATCTGAAAAGGAGATGCATGTAATGCCTATATTTAAAAAAAAAATGCAAAAAGATGCAGAAATTGGCTAAAATGACCTCAGTGCACATTTAATAAATGATTATTTGCATGACGTGATATGATTGTGCAAATAATATGAATTATGTACTTCTGTCATGAATAACAGATCAAAGTTACCTAATTGTGTCATTTGCACTCAGGCATGCCATGATTGTGCATGGCTTCTTTTTGACTTCATTGTGGCTTCAACAAATGCTTATCTGCTTGCTTATTCTGGGCTGGAATTTTCTTCACTTCAAAGAGCTCTAGGGATCCTGTGGTGGAATGATTGACTTGCTGCAACTTATGAACCCATAAGCATGGTCAACAACATGGTGTCTTCTGACCATTTGAAACAAAAATTTAAAATGTCTCAATGTCATTCATTTGTTATGTTCTCATATACAATCTTATAAGATTAGCCTATTTTTTGACCTTCTCCTAATGCTGTAGTGCCCATGAAATTATATACTGGTGCCAACTGCTTGAAAAGATTGCTGAACCTGGAGGGCAATAAATCTTAGATAATGTGTAGGTTTGATTTAAACATAGAGAAGAACAACTGATACAATCACATCAGACAGAACCACTGGTCTGAAAATTCCTCCATATTCAGATCTTTTTGAAAGAACAAAATAATAAATGCACAAAATAGTGACTGCACAAAGCAAGGACAACAAGACAGAATTGTTATACACAGGATGCATTAAAAACTGGAACAAACAGGCTTGTCACTTGGATCATCCCTCTCAGATCCCATGTCAGGATATTATGTGAACAATTCAGTTTGCCCAATATCCCAAATATCTCAAACTCTGCATGATAGTCTATACAGTATAAAAATATCTACATTTCTTCTTTTAAAAAAATCACAGTTTGTTTTATTTATAACTCCCTTGGTAGAAAATATTATTTTATGCCTGGTAACTATTAGATTCATATCCAAATAAGCCTGTTTAATATAAATGTGGAAAAACATTAATGATAGGGGTGAAAGATTCAGTCAAGGCCAGAGAAATTAATTTCAAATGTCAGAACCACAGTTGAAATGCTAGGAAGATTATGGGGCAAATTATTGAATAATCTACAGTTGCATCCTAAAATGAATATAAAAATGTCTAATGATTTATTTTTTATTGGGCTAAATTAATTTTTCTTTCTGGCCAAACCAAACTTCTGGTCTTCATATGCTCTATGTGTGTGTGTTTTGTGTGTGTGTACATTTTAGGTGAGCCAATAGAAAGAAGAACAAATCTAATTCCCTTCCATTAATTTATTTCAAATGGATTAATAGATAATGAGTCAAATATCTTCCTCAGCCATTTCTGAGTCTGAGTTTCAAATGCTACATCCAATATGTTTATAGGAAATGGGAAATTGTTGCTCTTCCCAAGCTGTCTAATACAGTATGAAAATAATTGGATAATGAGAGTAAGTTTAAAAGTAAAAAAATGCAACTGAATGTGTTTTAAGTAACGCAAGCAATCATTGAGTAACTGTGATGGCAAGATGTGCTAACTTTCAAATGAATAACATAAGGATAAGCAGGAAGGAACTGGGTTGTAAAATAAAATAAATAAATAAAATAAATAAAACATTTATTGCCATAAAACTTGTAGCTTGAAAGAGAATCACAATTGAGCTGAAAGGCACCTTGAAAATCTTCTAGTCCAACCCCTTGCTTAGGCAGGAGACCCAATACCATTTCAGACAAGTGGCCATCTCTTCTTAAAACCTTCAGTGATGAAGCACCCATAACATCTGAAGACAAACTATTCCACTGATTAAATTGTACCCAGTGTTAGGATGTTTCTCCTTCATTCCAGATTGTTTTTCTCCTTGATTAATTTCTATCCATTGTTTCTTGTCCTGCCTCTGGTGCTTTGAAAAATAAGTTACTTCTTCTTCTTTGTGGCAGCCCCTCAAATATTGGAACACTGCTATCATGTTACCCTTAGTTCTTCTTTTCTCTAGACTAGCCATACTCAATTCCTGCAACTGTTTTTTTTTTTCATTTTCTTCTTTCTCAAGAATGAAAATAAGTGGCCGAAATTCTTGATCATTAGATTCAAGCTGACCCAAAATCCACACCTTTCTAGCTCAACGGCAAAGAACATTCCATACCTTGATATCATCTTCCTTCTAGATTTGCATCCAGATTAAGGATGCAGCTGTAGAGGTGATCAACAGTCTTAAGTATCTGGGGATGCAGATAACTAACAACCTGAATTGGTCTCCTCACATGTCATCCTTAGTTAAATGTGCAAACCAGCATCTGCATTTCCTGCATCGGATGAGGAGAACACATCTTTCTCTTTCTGTCCTGGCTACTTTTTACAGAGGCATGATTGAAAGCATTTTAATAAATTGCATCACTAGTTTGGTGGCAGCAATGCCTCAGATAGACGGTCCATACAGAGAATGGGAAGGACAGCCAAGAAGATCATAGGAAACTCACTTCCTGGTATTCAGGATGCTGCTTATAAGCACTATGTGCTTAGACCTCAAAGCATTGTTAGAGACCCCACACACCCACTTTACGGTCTGTTTCTGTCGCTCCTCTCTGGAAGGAGGTTTCGAAGTATTTCAAGCAGGACTACCAGATTTGTTCCCTATGCCATCCATCTGGTAAACTCACAAAATTGGTTTTTTTCGCCATGCACAGGTATACATAACCTGAACTAGACTATTGTTTCCCTGTGTCATATAATATATGTGAGTATCTGCATAATTCTGTATTTATTTATTTATTTATGACATATTTTTGTAGTGTATATCAGAGGTAGTGACCCTTTAAGAGCTGTATACAATGAAACTTCATTTTAATGTATGATGATTAGTGTACATTCAAAGTGACAAAAAGTTATTATTCTATTCTATTCTATTCTATTCTATTCTATTCTATTCTATTCTATTCTATTCTATTCTATTTGTGGAGACTTTGATTTATAGTAGTTTGTATCACCAGTCCTTAAACTGGTACTTCAGTCTGGTAGATTGAAATTGCAACTCTAAGCCAAATTTTCAAGTTCAGACCTGGAAACATCTGATCTACATAAAAGTACTTATTGAAGTAGATCCTGCATGTAGATGCTGACATATATATATATATATATATATATATATATATATATATATATATATATATATATATATATATATATTCAACTAAAAGCTGATTTTATTGTTGAAAGAATATTACCAAGTTACTGAACTAACCTGAATTATATTATTTCTATAATAGAACTGAATTCCTTCAAAAACTGACATTTTGCAGTTAGATCATTCTTTTTCAAAGGTTAAGGAGAAAGTGAGATTCTCCAATTGCCAGCAAAAAAAATAGGTTATTGTTGGCCTGATGCATTTCAAATAATTCCTTTACCAAGGGGACTCTGTGTGAACTGGTCAAACAGCATCCTTTTTCAAAGGTAGCATCTCTAATAACTTCAAAGTTAACCCAGCATGTTATAATGAATAATTGCTAGAATGACCTATGACCTCTTTACCTCCCACTTAAATTACTGTGATGTGCTCTACATGGGACTGCCTTTGAAGATGACTCAGAAGTGCAGTTGGCTCAGTATGGAACAACCGATGTGCTGATTGGCATTTGACAGTGGGAGCATATTGGATTAGTGCTGCAGGCAGTGCAGTGGTTGCACATAAGCTTCTGGGTACAATTTAAAATGCTGATAGTAACTTATTAAGTGGCTTGGTATCTAGTTATCACCAGGGTCACATTTTCCCATGGAATCAGCCCAGCTGGTTTGATCTATCTGTGAACACTTTAGGAGGATAGAAGTATTGAAGCTACATGTTATTTCTTGGATTGGCCTGCCAGTGGATATCTGATGGACTCTCATCCTTACTGGCTTCCAGAAGCTGCTCAAAACTCTTCTTGGGGACATTTGGTTTGGCTACAGTTTGGTTTGTGAGGGGTCTTTAGTGCTCTTTGAGCTTGCTTGTTTTCTTGCAGATGTTTCATTACCCAAACTAGGTAACATCATCAGTGCTACTAAGGTGTGGGGTTTGCTCTCAGTTTATATTCTAGTGTCTTGCCCTGTCAGTGCTGGTGGGGGTGATCTTAGGGATTCTTTGACTGGGCTGTTGGCTTCTTTGGCAGTTTCTTGATTGGGGTATGGCTTACTTGATTGTTGGTCTGGTGTTAATCTTAAAGTAAATCTATGCTGATCTGGGTGATGATTGCTGGTGGAGAGGTGCTTGGGTCTTTTTGTTACCTTTCTTGGCTTGCTGATTGTTGTTGTTTTTTTGTATGGTGTATAGATATTTTTAATGTATATGTGCTTATTGATGCTAATTTGTCAGAGTGCCAGGCTTCTAGAAATTCCCTAGCATATTTGGACTTGGCTTGGTCTAGTATAGTCACATTTTTTATTTCTTTAATTGTGCTCTGTATTTTATTTTGTTTTATTTGCATAATTTTGTTTATTGTACCTTGTTTCTTATGTATCTTAGCTGTATGGTGCTGAAAGTCTTTACAGATTTGATGTTCTGTAAATATAAACCATCATTATCATCCTATCTCTTTTTACTGTTGAATTCTAGAATACGATATAAAATCTCAATACAGATATTCCTCTTGTTTTAAAGCATTTGTATGTCCTATTTTTCTTCTGTTTTTTTCTGTTTCTGTCTAGCTTGTTAGCTGCTTACTTAAGATTTGACACATTCCTCCCACATGCACACATATACACCAAGGGAGTACGTAGTTGCTATATGAAATGGACATCTCTTCTAGTGTGTCTCGTCACTGTCAGGTCAGAGATATCCATGTTCCCACTTGTTGAAAGTTGTCAACAAGAATCCGTGTTCTCAATGCTCCTTGATTGTGACTTTTTATTTTCTTTTGGGATGCATGTGTGATTCGCTTGCTCCTCCCTCCATTTCTCTTTCTCTCCCCTGTTGCTGTCATCAGAAAAAGGGAAGCCAGAAATTCAGCTAAAGAAAACAAATTTTCAGAGTTTAAAGTTTTGTTTTTAGGGTTTTTTTTAAAGGTAGCATGTTGCTAAGCTACTGATTAGCCTAAGCAGCTGCTATTTATTTTAGTCTGACTGCTGCAGAGGTGGGACAGAAAAGGTTGAGTCAGATGTTGATGGATGGCGTGGAAAGCCAAATGTAAAAGTGAAGTAGGCTATTGGTGGGTGATGGGAGAGGGCTTTAGGAATGGTGTAACCCAAGAGATTTAAAAGGAAAAAAAAACTCGCTGGTCTCCAGACAATGGCAGAAGTATACTGAGAAAGCAAGAATTTCCCTTAGCATGATGGTCACCATTATCTATCATTTATCCATGGAAAAATTGGCAATAGAGCAGCCTCAGCATAGCAGCAGTTTACCTTCTGGACCTCCTTATCCATAATGGTTTTCCATAGCTTGACGGGTCATTTAGAGTAGAAAGGATCTGCCTAAGACCCTGTCCCCACAGGAAAATGAGGCAGATGGGAGTTAGGACAGGATTTCTTAGCATGCTCTTGGGCTTCATAAAACTTTTCTTTTTAGGGAGGGACATTAATAATGTCTATCCAGGGAGAATGAAAGATGGTCATCTGATTTTATGTTGGCTTGTGTTGATATTTATTGTCCTGAATTATTCTATCTGGAGATTGCCCATTGACATTCTGTTCACTGCTCATAGTCATCTAAATGAATTTATGAATCATAAAATCTAATGAATCTAAAATGGTATAAATAAATAAATGGGAAACCTTACAGACAAACAGCATGTATATTCCAGAATATTTTTTAAGAAAGCTATTATTTAATTATCTTTATATTTTAGCCTTGTTCCCTCTTGTTTTCTTCTTGCTTCTCTTCTTGTCCCTTGCTTCCTTTGTTCCATCATTTCATCTCTTTTTCCCCACTACCAGCTCTCCCAGCCAGTCTGAGGATGACGAAAAGCCCTTGTCATTGATGGAGAAGGTGATAGTACATAATCAAAACAAATGAGGCAGTGACAGAAAGATGGAAGCAGTAAAAAGGGGGAAGCTGAAACAAATGTCTAGCTTGCATTGTGGCAATTCCACAGTTCCTGTTGTTTACTGGCGAATAGATTTCTATTCAGGTGATTGAGAGTCATACCTTGGATCTGATAGGTATAAATAAATACTTCCATAAAAAGTTAAACATTAAGAAATTTGCTTGGCTTTTCTTTTTATGCTAACAAAGAAAAATTTTGGCAGAATTATTCATGTTTGGAAAACTACTATCAAACTCTCTAAAAACTAGATACTGTCTTTTTTTTTATATTATCAGCATCCGAAATATGTGTCAAGGCACAACATATATGTTCAACATGTTATATTGTATAGAATAGTCTATTGGTTTGCAATGTGGTCTCTAGACTGGGCATCTATCTGCATAGAGTAGCATGAATATACAGTGTAAAACTTTGGCATATTGACCAAAATATGACAAAACATACCAAAAGTTGCCACGCCACACAGCATGAGTAAACCTAGTGACCAAATTGGCATGAAGGTAATTATGAATTGATATCTTTAGCCATTTTGGGTAGGTATGAAAATAGCAATCACTAGGTTGGTGATAACCACTTGCTAAACTCCAGTTAATGGAAGAAAGAGAGGAATTTTGTGGAAAATTGACCAATATTCTGAATCGTTTTGAATATGTGGTTTAAGTATAAGTCTGTTTATGGCAAAGAAATGAATGAGTCAACCAGTTCAAGGTTGACTCAGCCTTACATCCTTCCAAGATCAGTAAAATGAGGACCCAGATTGTTGGGAGCAATATGCTAACTCTGTAAACTGCTTAGAGAGGGCTGTAAAGCCCTGTGAAGAAGTATATGTCTAAGTGCTATTGCTATATATATATATATATATATATATATATATATATATATATATATATATATCTAAAAGTATTATTTATGTTTTTTAAAAAAAAATCATGAAGTATATAAGAATGATGAGAGATCCTGAAGTGGTATGGATGACCTCTAATAAATAAATAAATAAATGGATAAATAAGCAAGGAAGCAAGCATGTTATCTGTATCTTTCAATGTCAAGAAGACTTTTTTTTTTCTTAATAGCAATAGTGTCAAGGATTTCTAAATTGATACACCAGATTGCTAACCCCTACATGTAAGTCAATGAGTCAGAGGACTTACCATTTGTATAATATTGCCAGAGATAATGAATCACATCTATTTGAATGTATCAAACTGGAAACCTCAAGCATAATGATCAATTCATGAGTTTCTCCATTATCAGAACTTTCAAGACATTTTCTCCTCAAATTATTAGTCATCATTTCTCAAAAGTGAAACTGATATTGTTGATACTGATCTTTTTTTCTTTAAAAAAGCAGTGCAATCAGAAGAGCAACAGGCATTATGCCCCCACAACCAACAAAAAAAAAGCAGTCTTTGCAAGTTCCTGGTCTTTGTATTTGGTCTCAGTATTGTCATCTGGGCAACCTTGTAAGTTGTATTTACAAATTGTACCAGGATTGAAACTACAATATGTGGTTCAGTATCCTAGCACTACCAACTTCATTCTAGATAATTTTTGGGAAAATATCAGAGGAAATGAAAGTAACTCAAGAAATGTGCAA